>NC_081571.1:15280006-15580006 GCF_022355385.1 Mustela nigripes
ATTGGGGAGGGTATGTGCTTTGGTGAGTGCTGTGAAGTGTGTAAACCTGGTGATTCACAGACCTGTACCCCTAGGGATAAAAAATATATGTTTATAAAAAATAAAAAATTTAAAAAAAAGAATGAATGTGGTAAGGATACTGGTAAGGGTTATTTCACTGTGGTTTACTTTAAAAAAATTATATTAACTTTGTTACTTTTGGTCACAATTCTTTCTTTTTTTTAAGATTTTATTTATTTGACAGAGAGAGACAGCAAGAAAGGGAATACAAGCAGGGGGAGTGGGAGAGGGAGAAGCAGGCTTCTTGCCAAGCAGGGAGCCTGATGCAGGGCTTGATCCCAGGACCCTGGGATCATGACCCCAGCCAAAGAAAGGCAGATGCTTGATGACTGAGACACCCAGGCACCCTTTTGGTCACAATTCTTAAAAGGATTTTTAAAAGGTATATTTTGATAAAGTGTGTAACTATTTGGTGACTTTAAATAGAATGACTTGGGCCTCCTAACCCAGGAATGGGGAGAACATGAGCACACAGGCTCATGCAGATTTCTCACTAAGCCCAGGACTCTGCCTCTAAAAGGATTAAAAGAATATGTCATAGATGGGCATCATTATTGTCACTGACATGAACCAACAGCTCTTCTCTTTTCTTTTCTTCTCTACCTAATAAGTACTTTCCCTTTTCTTCATCTTTCAAAGCCCAAATCAATGCCACCTGCTTTGGAAGGCTTTCCCAAGCCAAATGAATTACTTTCTCCTTCCATGCTCTTCAAGCACTTGTACCTATATCTGTTATGGAATGTAACCCCATATTTATGCCTCCTCATCTTCTCTATCTGCCTGGACTCAGAGACTATAGTTTTCTGTGCAAGTCCAACCACTAGCACAGTTTCTGGCATTTGTGAAGACATTGGATAAGCAAAGAATTTCCCCCTTTCATTCAGTTTGTCTTCTGATAGACATCATGTTCTATCGTTTTTAAAGCTACTTTCACTTTCATTTCTGTGGAACCTACAAATAAGAGGTACAAAAGGTCACTAGGTCAAGAACATGATGAATGAGCTGGTTTTCCAGCTCTATTCTTGAAAATTGTTTGTCAAGGTAACCTGAGAGTGGGAAATCTACCAGGTCAGTGACACCCTGATTCTCAGATGGAGGTCTTTTATTGAATTAGGCAGCAGGAGGGTCCTCTGCCCTCAGGAACTACCTTCTCAGTTTCTACTCTGATGGTTCAATGGTTTCTTATTCCTCTGTATGTTAAGCAAGCCATTGCACACCCTCCCGGTATGCTCACAGTGCAGTCCTTCCACTTTACTGTACTCCTCAGCTTTTCTCTCGAACTTCCTTTAAGCTTGTCTTGGTCTTGCTTTAACTATATATTGCTGAAGCAGAATGCTTCCACCCTGCCTGTATCTACACTCACCACTGTACTCATTACTCCAAGAAAAAAACATAAAAGCCCAACTTTTTATAAAACACCCAATAAATATTCTGATAAGAATACAAACACAAAATAAAACTTGCAATAGCATAATTTTAACTGGACAGTGAGGTAAAGAATGATGGCATTTTGTGAAAACAGCTATTAGTGACCCAGGGAAAATTGGATCTCGGCACAAATAATAAACAAAATATAACTGACAGCAGCTGAAGCTGCACAAGGCAGAATCTGGTGCAGACTATAAATCAATAGGAAAATCAAACCTGGGTAATACTAAGATCATAGAAAATGGAATTTCATAGAAATAATGGCGAAAAAGCAAATTTACAATGGTGAATCTACAATTAAGAAAGCAATATGGACAAAGACTATTCTGGGAATCAAATCTTCATGTAATTTATGTAGGAAAGTGATAATAGTGGACCATTTCAGAAAAATAAAAAGGAACATGACAAAAAAGAAAAATGGTTCAACTGCTTTGTGTAGAGATGGGATTTATTAGTTAAAAATTAGAGTAATGAAATTTGCTCTGGAATATTTTCTCATTGATGTTGGAATGCTTCTTATCGAAATACTTGTATTATAAACATAGGGTCAGAACATCCCCAGTGTTAAAATAACTGGATCAGAGGACCTCCTGTGCCTCTTGTGATTGAGGTTCTCCCCTCTTAACGTCTCTGATACTTCTCCTAGAAGTCTGTATGTAAAGGGGGTCATATGTGACTAATTATTAGTAAAATATCAAAATGTATTTATGGGTTTGCATTTCTTCTTTAGGAAAGATACTAGTACTCAGGGACTTTTTTTGGGAAGGTCACTATTTAAATGAATTGTGTGTGTATATATATATATATATATATATATATATATATATATATTTTAAAGATTTTATTTATTTATTTGACACAGAGAGAGATCACAAGTAGGCAGTGACAGGCAGAGGGAGAGGGGGACGCAGGCTCCCCACTGAGCAGAGAGCACGATGTGGGGCTCCGATCCCAGGACTCTGAGATCATGACCTGAGCTGAAGGCAAAGGCTTAACCCACTGAGCCACCTAGGCACCCCTATTTTAATGGATGAAATGTCCAGGAAGAAACAGCTGGGACACTAAATTTGCTTTGCTGAACAAGCTTTATTAATTTATAAACATTAGTCCTGTGCAGTCACTGCTAGTCATCTACACTATGAACTCTTACCAAAAGCATTTCCCGGGACTCCTGCTGTTTGCTTTGGTACTTAACAGTAAATGAAGATAAAGACAAAAAATGGGAGGCAGCTCAAGCTTGTGGAGAGAGTAGCAATCAGGTTATGAACTACCTGGTGTGATGTAACAATGGCAGGGAAACTATTACACAGCTCACCAAAGTCTAATGACTTTTGTCAAGTTGTATAAGGTGGTCAGCACACTCCTGTGGCAACTGTTTAATAAAATGCTGGAAAAAAAGAGCTCTGAAACATTTCTTAAATATTTCTGTCCTAGAGATAGCAAACATTTAACAGAAATAGGATAGTATTCAAGGTAAGCTATCAATTTAATTTCATTTGTGATCTAACAGCTTCAGTACTGTGGTGTCCTCTGTCTGCACAAAGCTCCTCTCTGTGACCAGGCATCAAATAATGAGTAAGAATTAGTTTCTCAGGTTGCAGAATTTATCAGAAAGTCCCATTTATTGAGTGCAATAAATGTATAAGGTTGTCTATTTGCTGTATTTATAAGGCCTCAATATAAATTACAGAATTTACATGTAGCTGTATGTTTATCCAAGGGAAATTTTTTAACCTACATTTCATAAAGATTTATTTGATTATGGATATATAGATATACACACACAGAACCCATTTAGTGATGAAGTATTCCCTAATTAGAATAAGATTGCTTATACCACAAAAATTCAGAATAAACTGAATAAGAAATACATCTGAGCTTTATTTTTAGATAGAATTATTCTAATGATATATTAAGCTAAACAATTGAGTTTTCTTATAGGTCTGTTTTATCATTTTTATTAACAACCAATAACCACTAATCCCCTAAAAGAAATCACAGATGTAACTGTAGGTGAGGACAGATAGGAGAATTTCTCATTGGAGAATTTCTCATCAGAATGACAGACTAGTCATTTAACCGATTGCAAATAGCACAAAGGTCAAGTTTATTTGGCATTTGGCTAGAAAATCTACATGTGAAGAGGGGGAGAGTATTCATTTACATACACAGTCTGTTAAATGGATTGTTTTTAAAAAATCAGATCCTGTATCCATCAACCAATCTCAGGTATGATATATCAGCGTTATTTTTTGTCAGAAAGCAGGAAGGGCAACGTAAACTTCAATGCTACTTCCTATTTACATCGCCCTGTTAAAAGTGTAAAATTGTCGGATACTTTGAAGAGTAGTTTGGCAATATCAAATATGAGTTGTAAATATATGTAAATGTCATGAAACGAAGAGCTTATGCAAAATTAGTATGGAAAAAAATCTCTGGAAATCCTTCCCCTAACCAACAGCCCCACCCCGGCCTGGGCTAAATATTTCAAATAGATAAATTATTTGTAATTAAAGGAGAGTCTAGGGGCTCCTGCGTGGCTCAGTCAGTTAAGCTTCTGACTCTTGGTTTTTGCTCAGGTGATGATCTCAGGGTCCTGAGATGGAGCCCCACATGGAGCCACTCATAGGACTCCCCTGCTCAGAGGGGAAACTGCTTCTTCTCTTTTTTTCTCCGTCTGTCCCTCCCCCAGCTCATGCACTCTCTCTCTAAAACAAACAAATAAATCTTTAAGAAAAAAAAAAAAAAAAAGGAGAGTCTATGTTTAATTATGGGAATGGCTTTAAAGAAATTTTAAGGATTTAATAATTTTATATAATAATTAGGCATGGCGTTGAGAGAAAAAGGCATTAAATGAAGAAAAAGTGAACAGAAAGTTAGTTACAGCATACAGAGGTGACATCTCAATTGGAAGAAAGGTTAAAGAAAACCTGCATCAGTAAGGAAACAATAATTACACAAGTAATTCATTATGAATTTCAATTGTAATTTATTTGCATTATTTGACATTCAAACTATAATATATGGTATAAATTACATGGATTATTTTTGTACCGTATTTTGGTCATGATGTAATGGAAACAGTTAAATTATTAACTAAACTTTCAGACAAATATTAATTTTTCTTTGGGTCAGTATGTTAAGATACAGATAAAGCAGATGAAGAGAGTTCTGCTTGTCTGTGTAAAAACATGACTATCTGCCAAGGAAAGGAGAGAGTGAGAAATAAATCAAGAAACAAGACTCCTAACTGTAGAGAACAAACTGGTGGCTACCGATGGGAACTGGGTAGGTGGATGGAGGAAATAGGTGATGGGGCTTAAGGAGGGCACTTGTCTTGATGAGCATCAGGTGAGGTATGGAAGTGCTGAATCACTATATTGTACACCTGAAACTAACATATAGTTAACACTGTATGTTAACTATACTGGAATGGAAACAAAAATGTAATAATAAAAAAAAAAGTAGAAGAAGAAACAAAAATTGCTATCTGGAGAGGAAATGAACATGTGGCTCTTTTGAAGCACAAGCTCAGAGTCATGAATATTCTGCTTCTCTTCAGAAGCGAGGCTTCCCTCTGGCATTGTACATCAGTAAAGGGATCAGTGAAAGAGAATGGGACGCGTGGGGGTGGGGGCGCCTGAGTGGCTCAGTCTGTTAAGTGTCTAACTTTGGCTCAGATCAAGATCCCAAGACTGGGACGGAGCCCCTGCTCAGCAGGAAGTCTGCTCCTCCTTTTCCCTCTTCCCCTCCCCCATCTCATGTTTCTCTGTCTTTCCATAAATAAATAAAACCTTAAAAAAAAAAAAAAAAAGCGTGGGACAGGAAGCCACAATCTCTAAAATCCCAGCTACTCGAGCAGTTCTCAAGCGTGTTAGATTACTTGGGGATTTGACTTTTCTGTCAGTTGGATGGTAATACCATCAATGCCTGAAATATGAATAGATGATTTAAACTTTATAATTTATGTTACCAATTTTGCCCCCATAGAAAGCCTTACTAATGATCTTTCTTCCCTTCCCTTCCCTTCCCTTTCCTCGACAAGTGTATTATAATCTATTTAAACTGAGAACGTGGAGGAGCCATCCTTCAAACATTTCTAGGAATCATTCCTGTCATTAGATAAACACTCATCACTAGATGGATTTGCTCTTTTGTTCACTTTCATGTTGTTACCTAATGTGCTTCCAAAACGTTCACTGAAACTCTCTTTATGATGCAAATCTTTCTCACTTACTGTGTGGGAAATCTCCTGACGGGGCTTCCTTTACAAGTGTTTCATGGGGACAGCTGTGGGAAAACGTAACCTCCAGTTCCCTTTCTTCCTCTCTACGGACTCCTCAATGAGATGGCTGTCACCTCAGATATCCTGAGTTCTCTACTGGCAGCCAGGATTATATAGTTATAGTTGGAAAAATAACAAAAACAAAAAACAAACATCGTGCTGGGGTTTGTTTTGGATTTTTCTCTGCATATCTGACTGGTAGATGTATAGAGAGACGTGGCTATCAAGGGAGGACATATAAATATTATCTTGTCCTGCTCCTAAGGTGGTAAATGATGGCTCCCGTGGCTCTCCTCTTCTGCATCACTCATGATGCTCAGACCACCAGGCATCCTGAGAGTTGCACCTTGCTCCCAGTGCTCCTCCTCCCTGAGGAAGAATCCTTTGGTAGAGATCCCAGCTCCCATGGATTGGCAGGAATTCTCAGGGTGGTCTCTGATAGTTGCTTCTGGGCACGTTTTGGAGTTTCTGGGCATTTAACAGATACATCAGGAGAAGACACCTGCTTCTTTCTGAAGATTGAGAATTCTGAAGATTGAGATTCCATTCTGATGAGCTGTACGCATTAGAGAATGCCTAGAATTATCTTCATTTTTGGTTGCCTCAGCAATTATAATTCACATTACATTCTGTCATAAACACCCAGGTGAGAAATTCCTCACAAAATGAACCACGAATTCAACTTATCTTAAGGTTATTTTCCTTTGGGGAATAAATGAGAAATACCTAATGTGTAGATAGTTAAAAATTAAGTGTGATAGTTGTTTGTAGTACCTGTGTTTTCCTGTATACCTTACATTATATATTAGTTACATAACTCCAATACCCAACGCTAGGACCCTCTCTGCTGTGCCAGCAAGGCCACACTCTTGCCTCATTGCTGCCAGCAGTGACCCTGTGTTCAAGTTCTCCGATCTCCAAAAGAAACGAACGGGTTCTAATGTGGGCAGTGGGGTCTTAGGCGTTTCCCCCTCCTTCCACAAGTTGAGGCTGCTATGCAGGAGTTCAGAAATGAGATGTGGTCTGGTAGATAGCAGATGCCTGCCGGCCACAGAAATAACCTGCTCACGTTCTACAATCTGACTGGATGCTGTGAGAAGGAGATTTAAGTGGACCCGGAAATATTTCTCTTCTGGGAATAAGACCTCATAGGCTTCTGAGAACAGGAGAAATACGGAGAAAAACTTAGTGCTAACATGGTTGAGAAAGAAAAGAACAAGAGGGGTTATTAAACCAATGTTCCGAGGGCCTGATGTTACCAGCCTACTGGGAAACATCAAAGCCTAATAAGTATTAATTAAATTGCAGAGCAAAACAGAGATAAAGAACTAATATTTGCTCAAATAAGCAAGCAGAGTGCTAGGTCTCTCTCTCTCTCTCTCTCTCTCTCTCTCTCCCCCACCGCATACAGAGTAACATCCTCTTCTTCAATTGTTAATTGTTCCTAGTCGCTCTTTTTGGGTACTAGATTTTCTTTCATATAATGCAAACATGGCTCTGGGTTACAAAGCACTTTTCTAAATATCTTCTATACTATTTTATAAATATAAACTTTAACATGTTAAGCGACCTGGGACATACATCCCATTTCTATATTTTTATTACAAAGAATCGTGGTTTTGTGGCCTCTTCTCTCCTTCCTAAGTTATACTGTATTCCTTTAGATTCCTATGAAAAGTGGAGGTATTGGGATTTCTGCTTGATTACAAGAATAATCTAGACAGGGTAATGCATTTACATAAGAAAATATCTTAGCTCATAAACTGTAAGCATTAAAAATATAAAGTACATTCTATATCCATAAAGAAAAAAAAGTTACCATTTGGAGTCACATAAATTCCCTGGAAAATGCATGCCCTAGATAGGTTTCTGACATCATATATGCCAACTTATTTATTTACAGGTCTTTCTTAAACAAATGTCTATGAGGTCAATACACCATTGTATTGATGTTTTACATACACAATAAGCCCGGGCTTACTGGTCAGTGTATTCTATTGAATAAGTAACATTTATTTAAAGAGTTTAAGAGTTAGTAAGTTATGCAAAGAAAGTCAATTATCATATGGTTTCACTTATTTGTGGAGCGTAAGAATTAACACTGAGGATATTAGGGGAAGGAAAGGAAAAGTGAATTGGGGGAAATTGGAGGGGGAGGCAAGCCATGAGAGACTGGACTCTGAGAAACAACTGAGGGTTTTGGAGGGGAGATGGGTGGGGCGTTGGCAGAGCCTGTTGGTGGGTATTAAGGAGGATAGTATCGCATGGAGCACTGGGTGTGGTGCATAAACAATGAATCTTGGAACACTGAAAAAATAAACAAACAAACAAACAAACAAATAAATAAATAAAAGTTTTAAAAAAGAGTTTAAGAGTTGCAAAGAAAACACCTTGTTTAAAGAGTTGCCAAAAAAAAAAAAAAGAAAAGAAAAATACCCTGAGATATAATTGTCTTTACTTTTCACTTTTTCTTATGTATTTTCCTAAGGATTTTTTTTAATTATTCTACAATAAAAGCCATATGCACAAAATACCTATTCAGATTAGCAATTTCAGCCTCTTTTTCAAAGATAATACCAAATTACATTGAAACTTTGCCTCTTCAGCTGTTTCCTACTTAATTGCTTCCTAGTTAGGATGCCCTGCAGAGGTATAACAGAAAAAAATCTGAAGGGATCTGAACCTAGAATGATTTTATGTAACATTTATCAAACAGCTACCAAAAATATAAACTATGACCTTTGTAGAATTTTTATATAAGAAAGAAAACCAACAAGATAAAAGAATTCTAATATTGACTTTCCAACCAACGTGGAATATCTTTAGTTTCCTGAAATTGTACACCATTTACACAATTAAATAGATTGCACTTAATTTCTCATTTATCGGTTCAGGTTTGTTTGTTTGTCTCCCCCCCCCCCCCCCCCATTTTGTAAAACCTTTGAAGGGAGGGCTCTTATTTTATAAAAGGCAAAGATATCAAGTCATGAAATTCATTTTTATGTGTGGCAAATGGAAATATGTCACATTGTATTACAATCATGTATCCTATCTTTAGTTCATCCTGAGGTGAATACATAAACAGAACAGCACATATGTGAGCTAATGCTACTAAGGAATAGCAATTTTATTTCAGCCAATGCAGGTTAAGCCCAATTTTGCCCTGAGCTCTTAAAGGGAAAACACGTAAGTATTGATCCCATTATAAGATATATAAAACACTGTGGAAGTCACCATAAAATTAGGGATCCTAATGGCTGAAAGTCTGGGTGTATTTGTATATGTAAAAACCTTGATTTTCCTGAAAGTCACTGCACATCTCTAATAACAATTAGATTGTATTATGGTGACAGATGTTTTTGGGGGGCATGGTTTAAAGTAAATAGGTATTCTGGGAGATGTTCCAAGGAGCAAAAGCAGATGATCTCTGAATTGTGCCTCATAAGAATATCAAATATTTTAACTGAAATACATTGTTTCTTTATTAGTTTGATTGGGAAAGCTAGATTGAGAAAAATATCTAGATTCAGGACATCCTGTTGGTCTGACTTTACCTTGATTATCTTACCACCAGAGTCCTGGGACCCTGCTTTCCAGCTACCCGTTTCCCAAAGCATATTGTAGATAAAACTGGTGGGCAAGAGCAGTATTTTTATATGTACATATATAATGCATTAGAAAAAATAGCACATATGACTGTGATCAGAGTAATAAGCTGGGGTTATGATTATGTTAAAAAGAAAAGTTGGCCTTAAAAATATTAAGGAAATAAGAGTACAGCCAGTACAGGGATATGACAAAAATCATGAAGGTTCCCTGCCAAATGGAGAAGTCTGGGGAGCCCTGGCTGAGAGGCCTGCAGGGTTGGTGCATGAAGGCATGTGATGCTGTGTCTTGATTCACCGAATGCCCTGCAGGAAACGATAATTAATGAACACACCATAAGCAGCAAGAGCCTCTCCAGCAGTAAATGTTATCTTTCCAGAATGCCGTGAAGTTTGTCACATTGATATGAAATACAGGAAAAGGCCAAGTTTTTAATCTGGGACAGAACATAATAGGTGAAAGCACAGATCATCCCAGAGGGAGGACTTTGGCTTCGTTTTTATCCAGGAGATTTTTGACATCAAAGAGCCACTTTTAAAATTTATCAGATTATAGATACTTTCAAACTTCCAATCAAAAAAGATTATTTCAACTCTACTTAAAGATATGGAAAAATAATGAACGAAAAAGTGACAAACTATAGTAGAGACAGGTTTCTAAACGTGATAGTTATTTGCTTAGGGATGCAGACCCAAATAGCACAAGTTGTTACCTTTTCGATTTAAAATCACTATTTTCACAGTAATGGTACATATACCTGCATATTTTGTATCCATAAATATTTGCCTGTAATATATTAAAACAACACCCCAAAATCCCAAGATAGTATGTCTGAAGTATAATTTATTAGAGGAATTATTTTAAAATGAAAATCACCGTTAGTTCTCAGGTTTACTCTCTGAATATATTGCCATGTTGAATGTTTACCTGACTTTTAATTAGATTATTGTACATTTATTATCTTATATATTAAGTACTGAATGGAAATTTTACATTGTAGTTTATAAAAACATCAGCTTCCAGCCTAACCTTTGATGGATGTCTTCTCTTGTTTAATGCTTCTGTTTGAAATAGAAGCTTGGATAGTAATAGTGGCAAGAATAAACCAGCGTACACAACTTGTTCCCAATCTCCCCTTCATCTTAGTTCCCACCACCATGTCAGGCCATTTCAGCACATTGCGGCTTTATATGTGCTTGGTTAAGTGGCTTTGTGCATCATGTCACCTCGCTTTAACTTAATTAACCTTCACATAAGGGAGAAGTGAATAAAAAAGATCCTGTTAAGAAACCAGGGAATGCAGACAATGTTGAGAAGCACAACTGAGCAAGAAAATATCTGAGTAGCCCTGCTCCTTATGATTCTATGAGCTCTATCTCAACTCCATTAAGAGATAAAATTCATTCTATTAGTTCTTACAAGAACCAGTCCAGCTAATTTTAGACGTTTTCAAGATCATCTTAAATATGGCTTTTTAATCCATTATCATTAACAGAGAACTTCACTCCTAAATTCACTTAGCTAATGATAGCATACAACCATCAAAATTGGCCAATCATTTACTTTTTCATCTTTTTTTTTTTTTTTTACAGATTTTATTTATTTATTTGAGAGAGAAAGAGATAGCAATTGAACAAGAGCAGGATAGCCAGAGGGCAAAGCAGACTCCCTACTGAGCTGAGAGCCCTATGCCCGGATTGATCCCAGGACTGTGGGATCATGATCTGAGCTGAAGGGAGCCACTTACCAACTGAACCACCCAGGCACCCCTAAATTAGCCAATCATTTAAAATAGTACTTAGTTTCTCCTCAATTCAACTATTTTAAAAATTTCTATTTTTGCATGTGTTTTATACTATATATAATAATTAGTAATAACTGCTATAATATGTAAGTAAACACATTAATATCTATTGGGGATATATTTTTTAATGTTTCACTAATAGGAATATGTTATCAAAAATGTTTGGAAAATATGGGTAGTGGGTTGACACTAGCAGTTTGTCTTGCTTTAGTTTTGGAAGTACCTAATATTCATTTCACATAAATCGTATCAAGGATTTAGTGGCTCTGAGTTTTTGAAAGATGTGACTAATGTATATATTTCGATAAAACCTTTCAAAATCAACTGTCAAACAAAATTTCAGCATATTGGATAAATTTGAATTTAGCTGTCAAACTTCCTCATCTAATCTACACAAACAGCAAATTCATTTCAGGTAGGTACCAAGATTTTTGAAATTAATCCCACTGCCACCTTCTCCTTGCTGCTTTCAATCAGAGGAGGCAGGGAATCCACAAGCTTGTAAAGAAAAAAAAAATCTTAGATCTAGTCATTTTTTTAAAATACAGCTCATTCTTAAGATCCAAATAAAAAAACTGAGTGGTCAATAAAACTATATGCCGGAAACATTTAGAAAAGAAGAGATTTAGATTTAAAATGAAAAATCATTATGTTTCTTTCTGCATCAATAAGCAATATCAATTATTTTAATTAACTTTGCACTTCATGGATTACAAAGTGCTTTCACATTTTCTATTCCCACTTGTCTTTTTTTTTTTTTTTTTTTTGGAAAAAAATAAAATGTGTCTATGGGTTAAGAAAAATGTAGAAAGCTTACATGTGAAAAGTTCCCCCAAAGCTGTTTTTAATCACTGAGCTATTACAATTTCTTCTTAGTGTTAGATTCATACATTTGCCAATCCTTTCCTTTCTACAGCTGAGCAAATAGTAGGCCAACCCAATGAGCTCTGGAGCAATGGAATTTATATACTTGGTCTTTTATAACTGTGCCAGTTATAAAATCTGAAAGAGATGACCAGACATCCTCCCCTGACTGACCAAAATCCTATATTTGGGGGGATGGAGAACAGATACAAAGAAGACCACAGCACCCCATCCCCAACAGCTATGATTTTGCACATGCTGTTCGTTCTACCTGAATGCCCCTCTCCCTCCTTGGCAGCCACACCATCTAATGCTCAGGCAGAACAATGTATATAGGGCTAACAGTGTTAAGAAATCAGTTTTGGACTGATACTTCAGTGGCTTAAGATAGTAGGTCTGTTCCCAATGTATTTTGATTCTACCACAGCATCTAGCTCAATTGGTGACTTAACTCCTTATTGAATGAATTAATGATTTAATTAATCAATAGATTAATATTATTAGCTCATGTTAAAGAACACATTGTTTCTACACTAACTGGCTATATTTACTTCAAATATTTTGAATTATTGTTGGTGCTGCTCTTTTGATGGTTGATAATCAGTTAATCTGCCCTCAATTGTCTAATTCTCTCATTAAGAAAAACTACATATCATTTATCCACAATATTGATGGGCTATTCCTCAAATATTCTTCACAGTAACAAATTTGGAAAGGAATTTAGAATTTTTTCACCAAAGATAGGGTAAAAAAAACAATGTGTGAGAGATTTAATTAGGCATACAATAATAGGCTCAGAGTTATAAATTTCAACATCATTTCATGGAATTCAGTGGAAACCTCTTCTCTGGAGGGCATTTATGAAAGCATTCTTAGTGATTTTAATAGTCTAATGTTTTAATTCCTGGTTTAAAACCATCAGTTGTCTGATGGCAACTAGATGTACTCATCTTTAAAATAGTCTCTTAAAATCCTATTATTCAAAGAAAACAATATCCACCATCTTTTTAGAATTTCACTTTTTACAAAACCCCTTTCAAATATATTTTATCATATAATCTATCACAATACTGACTGCTATGCATAATTGTTTCCATTTCTTTAACTGCAGAAGTTGATTCTTGATTAAATAATTTGCATAAAGCACTACAAGCATGTACAATTCAGACTTTGGATTCAAACTAAATGAAACCAAATCCACCTAATTTATAGTTGATCATGACGGTGATTGTGGTAGTGACGACAGTCTCTAGTCTACAAAACAATAAGCTCATAGTAAGACGGACTTTCACTCTCTGAAGTGTTTTAACTTAGTTATAAACATTACAGCATAAAATATCAATAGTTTCATACTGTTGCATTAAAAACCCAAGAATCTCATCAGGTGCTAAAAAGGGAAGGGACCTATGCATTTTTCTATTTGTGAATTTTACCTTAAAAACATAAAGGAAATTTTAATAACCAATAATGCCATGAAACAAGAGCTGGTAAATAATCAGAATTATTGATCATTATATGAGTTCCTGATTACACAGCCCAGAAATAGAGCCTCATAAATGTAATCAGCTGATCTTTGACAAAAGAGCAAAAGTAATTCAATGGAGAATGAATAGTCTTTTGAAAAGACTGGAATGGTCTGGAATGGTGCTGAATAACCAGACATCCATGTACAAAAAGTAAATTTAGACCCAGACTTTATACTTTTCACAAATATTAACTCAAGAAGGATCATAGACCTAAATTTAAAATGCCAAACTATAAAACTCCTAGAAGATAACATATGAGAAAATCTAGGTGACCTTGGCTTTGATGATGACCTTTTAGATAAAACACCAAAAGCACAATTCGTGAAAGAAAATATTGGTAAGTTGGACTTCATTATTCAAAATTCAAAATTCAAGACTTCTGTGAAAGACACTGTTAAAAGAATGAAAAGATAAGCACCCCCCTTCCAAATCTTTGTGCAGCACATATCTGATAAAGGACTGGCATTCCACATATACAAAGAATTCTTATATTCAACAATAAGAAAATCAATGACCCAATTGAAAATGGGCAAAGAATCTGGGCAGATACCATATAGGAGAAGATACATGGATGGCAAATTTTCATAAGTCTATGAAAAGATGCTCAACATTATCTGTCATTAGGGAATTGTCATTAAACCAACAATGAGTTACTACTACATACCTATTAGAATGGTTAAGATCTAAAACACTGACAACAGGGGCCCCTGGGTGGCTCAGTGGGTTAAGCCTCTGCCTTCAGCTCAGGTCATGATCCCAGGGTCCTAGGATCCAGCCCTGCATCGGACTCTCTGCTCAGCAGGGAGCCTGCCTCCCCCACTCGGCCTGCCTCTCTGCTTACTTGTGATTTCTGTCTGTCAAATAAATAAATAAAATCTTAAAAAAAAAAAAAACACTGACAACAGAAGTGCTGTTGAGGATGTGGAATAATAGGAAATCTCATGCATTGCTGATGAGAAAGAAAAATGGTGCAGCCACTTTGGAAGACAGTTTGGTGGTTCCTTCAAAACAAAATATACTTTTCCCATATAATCCTGTAATTGTGCTCCTTGGTATTTACCAAAATGAGTCCCCATAAATGTCTACATGTAAAAGTTTATTTTAGTTTTATTGCCAAAACTCAGAAGCAAACAAGATATCCTTCCATAGGTGAATGGATAAATAATTGTGGCACAGCTAGACAATGGAGTATTACTCAGGGATGAAAAGAAATGAGCTATCAAAAAAAAAGAAAAGAAAAGAAAAAGGAAAAGAAATGAACTATCAAGCTACGAAAATATACAGAGAAGGGGCACTTGGTGATTCAGTAAGTTAAGCTTCCAACTCCTAATTTCCACTTAGATCATGACCTCAGGGCCATGAGTGGATTAAGATTCTCTGCTTAAGATTCTCTTTCTCTTTTCGTTTGCTCCTCCCCCCTTCTCTCTCTCTGTCTCTCTCTTTAGGGAAAAAAAAAAAAAAAGACACAGAGACAACTAACATACATATTGCTAAAATGAAAGAAGGCAATCTGGGAAGTCTGCATCATTTATGATCTCACCCATATGACCCCGTGGAAAAGAAAAAAAAAGGGAACTATTAAAAGATCAGTGCTTGCCAGGGATTCAGGGCAGGGGATAGATGGAAGAATTGGTGAAGCACCTGGGATTTTTTAGGGCAGCAAACTATTCTGCATGATATTGTAATGGTAGATACGTGTCGTGACTCATTTGTCTAATCCACAGAATGTACAATAGAAAGAGTGAACCCTAATGTAAGCTGTGGACTTCAGTTAATACTAATATTTTGAAATTGACTCATCATTTGGAACAAAGTACCACACTAATAAAAGATGCCGATGAAACAGGAAATAGTTTCCTCAGAGAAAGAGGAAGATGGAATATATGGCAACTTTGTAATTTATACTGTTTTTCTGTAAACCTAAAACTGCGCTAAATTTTAAAGTCTATTAATTTAAAAATTTATTTAAAAAACCACATATTAACAACAAAAAGAACTCCACATTTGCAAAGGGTGTGAAGGCGGTAAATAGTAAGAATCAAAGGAAGGAAATCAACTGGATTCAAGGCTAGCCTGCCTCAAATTCTTATCTTTTTTTTTTTTTTTTAAGATTTTATTTATTTATTTGACAGAGACAGAGATCACAAGTAGGCAGAGCAGCAGGCAGAGAGAGAGGGGGAAGCAGGCTCCCTGCTGAGGAGAGAGCCCAATGGCGGGGCTCGATCTCAGGACTCTGAGATCATGACCTGAGCCAAAGGCAGAGGCTTTAACCCACTGAGCCACCCAGGTGCCCCTCAAATTCTTATCTTTAGCTGTAAACAGGACAGACATAGTATCATGATTTCAAGATTAGAAAATACACATACACATACACTTCTCCAACTCCCCCGGGGAACATGGAAAGGTATCAAAACAATAAAAATTAAGTGGATACTTCTTAAGAAGCCCAGCTTTAATATTCTCACAAAAATTATAATTTTGTTGGCCTTCAGGACATTATTTACACTCTCCTGTTTAATTTAGTACTTGTTAACCAAGTTTAAATTAGTAGAATTTGATTTCTTTTTTTTTTTTTAAGATTTTATTTATTTATTTGACAGACAGAGATCACAGGTAGGCAGAAAGGCAGCGAGAAAGAGAGGAGAAAGCAGGCTCCCTCCTGAGCAGAGAGCCTGACATGGGGCTTGATCCCAGGATCCTGGGATCACGACCCAAGCTGAAGGCAGAGGTCTTAACCCACTGAGCCACCCAGGTTCCCCTAAAATTTGATTTCTTAAAATACCTTAAACATAAGAAAATTCTCTGTACAATTAATTTTTAAATTAGCCTTTTTCTTCATGCCCATCTTCACCATAATTTAACTTTTGAAAACAGAAGGATGACTGTCAGACTATTTTAGTATTTGGTATTTATCAATCCATCATTAGAATTCTGGTCCTAAAATAGGACAGTTATAAAAGACTTTCCCTGTAGACAGTCACGTAAAGATTTTCCTACCATAATTCTGGAGATCTGTGAAACTTTATTTTTTTTTTTAAGATTTATTTATTTATTTTAGGGGCACCTGGTGGCTCAGTCAGTTAAGCATCTGCCTTTGGCTCAGGTCGTGATCTCAAGGTCCTGGTATGGAGCCCCACATCAGGCTCCTTCTCAGTGGGGAGTCTGCTTCTCCTCCTTCAGGCCCTCCCCTGGCTTGTGCTCACTCTCTCTCTCAAATAAATAAAATCTTTTTTTAAAAAAAGATTTTATTTATTTCTTTTAGAGAGAGAGAGAGAGAGAGAACACTTGAGCAGGCAGAGAAGCAGAGAGAGAGGAAGAGAGAGAATCCAAAGCAGACTACACTGAGCGTGGAGCCTGATGCTTGGGCTTGCTCTCAGGACTCTCAGATCCCAACCTGAGCAGAAATCAAGAGTCTGTCATGCTCAGTCAGCTGAGCCACCTGGGTATCCCTGTGAACCTTTCAATAAAAACCTTTGGAAAGTTTTCAAATCAATGTATTTTTTTAAAGTGCTACGAACTCCCAGTGGGCACAAGATCAATTCTATAATCTCTTCTGGTAGTTTTTATAATAAAACAACCCTATTAACTCCTACGTAAAAATAAGGGTTTGCCAACAATATCTGTTTGAATTTATTAGGCTTCAGTGAGATCTGCTTCCTGTTGTATTGTCAAACTGGCATTTCAACGTATGTACTTTTCATCCTATTTATATATACTATACACAATCGCAAACTATGAATATTTAATAATACAAAGCAACTCATTTATTTTACAGAACTCAGGAAGAATTATTATTTTTAATGCTAAAACATTTTGTGGAAAAGATAATACACATTGGTAAATAAGTGATTTGATAAATAATTGTATTTGATTTCAACAGTACTAGGCACATACATATTTTTTTTTAAGAATTTATTTATTTGACAGAGAGTGAGAGAAGGAGAGAGAGCACAAGTGGGGGGAGCAGCAGAGGGAGAGGGGGAAGCAGGCTCCCTGCCGAGCAGGGAGCCCGATGCGGGACTCGATCCCAGGATCCTGAGATCATGACTTGAGCTGAAGGCAGAGGCTTAACCCACTGAGCCACCCAGGTGCCCCTTGGCACATACATATTAATGGTACCTATAGAAGGAAAGACTGGGTAAATGAATAAATTTATACTCCTAAATTTAATAAAAAAGTAAGGGAAGGTTGTTAATATTTGTCAAGCATTACTACATACTAGGTGCTCTTTGTACCTTATCAATTAACAGCACAGCCAACTGTCACTACACAATTACAGATGAGAAAACTGAGTCCAAGAAAGGCTAAGTAATTGACCTAGGTTACACAGTTATTAAGTGGCAAAGCTGAAAGACAAATCTGGAATGTTTTTTACTCTTATTCTCATGCTTTTATTTACCCTATAGTGCCTCAGAGATGAAGACTGGAGATCTGAACATTTGAAATCATGACATCCTCAAAATTGGGTGGAAGTCCTCCCTTCTCCAAGTTTTTCTTCTTCTTTCTTTCTTCTTCTTCTTCTTTCCTTTTTTTTTTTTTTTTTTTAATTTTATGTACTTATTGCCAGAAAGAGAGAGAGCAAGAGAGCACGCACAAGCTGGGTGGGCGGGGTTGGGGGAGAGGAGCAGAAGGAGAGGGAGAGGCAGACTCCCCACTAAGCAGGGAACTCCATGTGGGGCTCAATCCCAGGACCCTGGGATCATGACCTAAGCTAAAGGTAGACACAACCAACTGAGCCACCCAGGAGCCCCAGGTGCTCCAAGTTTTTCTTCTAAGATTGTATTTATTTATCTATTAGAGAATGAGAGAGACAGACAGACAGACAGAGAAAGGTGCAGGGGAGGAGCAGAAGGAGAAGGATAAGCAGACTCCAGGCCAAACATGGAACTGCAGTCAGGTCTTGATCCCATGATCTTGAGACCATGACCGGAGCCAAAACCAAGAGTTGGACATCCAACTGACTTAGACACCTAGGCACCCCTCTACTCTCTAAGTTTTTCCAGTAGAGGAAGGTAGAATTAAAAGCATGCCAACAGTCCTTAAAATACTGCAGAGGGCCCTGACTTCCCTTTGCTATAACACAGCAGATGTACTACAATGTTCAGAGTAACCTGACATGGGCCCCCAACCTAACCTCTTTCTCACAAAAGTTTCCGACTAAGCTACAAGAGATATTTTCACTTTCAAAAGAGAAACTTGTTAATCTACAATTATTTCTACGTGACACAGAATTAACAAAAAGGATCCTATTTCTTATATTCCTTGACCAGTTTCAGCTTCCACCAATTCATCCAACTTTTCCTGGAAAAGTCAGGGCAGTGAGCACTTTTTTCAACCTTGTCTCCTCTCACCCTCTCCTTCCTGCCCTGAAGGTTTTCTGTGAGTGATCTGTTTGGGACACTGTTCAAAACAAATTAATTTCATAATGATATAATGACACCAGGAAAATGGTTTCAGTTGGTTTGTGTTTTCTTTTGCTGCTTGGAACTGACCCCATCTGGAGAAGTCAATAGATCTACTTTATAGAAATTTTCATTGTCACTCAACTTCACTGATCCATAAACCCAGTGATAATCACAGATTCATCGTAGTGAAAATGGGGCCCATGGAAACATACACTATGAACAGTGAGAACCTTTGAACTCTGATGAGCTTATTTGCATAGGGGTTGAAATGTTATGCCAAGGTCAAAGGGGTGATCATCCTCTCAGAGTAACTCTGACTGACACATCCATTATGGATCAAAATGTCCCTCGCTGGCTCCTACTTCCCCTTCTGTCCCAGGTGCTTCAGAATTGCCTGATGCTGCACAGTTCCCCTTTCTTTTAATGGCTCTGATATTTGAGTCTACAGTCTCCCTGCAATTTGATAACTGGGCATGTCTCTGTCCTTATGCTCTGGCTTCTGTCACTCTAGTGCTAAATCATTCTCTTGCCTGCCTCTTCTTCCCTTTCCTGGTGTTTAGAGAAAAGCACCATTAATGCTAGAAATCCCAGAAAACTGACCAATGCATGCATCCATTGCCTTGTTCAGGCACCACTGCATTGAATGTTAGCAACATGTATCTTCAAACCACATGCCACTGAGCCCAAATGTGGATAAACAAAGTGTGGTATAGATATATACTGGGAGATTATTTGACTTTAAAAGGGAATGAAGGGGTGCCTGGGTGGCTCAGTAGGTTGGGGCCTCTGCCTTCAGCTCAGGTCATGATCCCAGGGTCCTGGGATGGAGCCCCACATCGGGCTCCCTGCTCAGCAGGAAGTCTGTCTCTCCCACTCCCACTCCCCCTACTTGTGTTTCCTCTCTTGCTGTGTCTCTCCCTGTCAAATAAATAAATAAAATCTTTTTAAAAAATATAGAGTTTCAGTTTGAAAAGATAAACATTCTGGAGACGGGAAGTGATGATGGTTGTACAACAATGTGAAGGGATTCAATGCTACTGAACTGTACACTTAAAAATGGTTAAAATGGTAAATTTTGTTATATATATAATTTACTACAATAAGAGAGAAAATCAAATTAAAAAAATCAAATAAAAATACAACTGGAAATGACTAAATGAAGAGATTCACATATCAAAACACCTTGTTTTATTGGTACAGAAGCTGAGGCCACAGGAAATTAAACTTCTGATTAAGAGAACAAAGCTAGTTACTATGAAAGAGCTCAAACTAGAGCCCCATAATCCCATGACTCTCCAACCAGAGTCTTCTATTGTCCCAGAGTCAGCTCTCATTCTTTTTGGTGAGAGTTGACATTTTTGATACACCATCTTTAGGAAGAATGATGAATGATTAAGAAGAGAATGTTGCTAATCTTCCAACAACAATATTCGTGGATTTCCAGTTCTCCGCTCTGCATTACTTCCAGCTGGATAATATTCCCAGATAGACTGATACAGTTTGACAGCTAGAATAAGGTGTCTTGACCCAACATGCCGACGTAGGGAAAGGGCCAGATGTTAAATGAGCACAATGACCAGTTATCTGATCCTTTGGTCCTGCTAATGTCCAGAGTTGTGCAACTTATTTTGATGGCGGTGGTCACAATAGGTATATGAACATAATGCATGAATCTTAACACTTGCATTGCCCCTGTGGAACTTCCCTCTCTCCCATCCAATCTTGAATGAACCTGCTCTGACAGTAGTTCCCATTTGAGACTCCTACCAAAAACATGGAATCCTGGCATGTGACAGCAGTGATGGTCTGTAATTCTATTTGTCAATTTTCATATAGTTTCAGACACTTTTCTTATAGTTAAAATCTCGTAGCCCTGGAGCCTGCATCTGTGACTCTAATGCATCAGTAATAGAATTATATAAAACTTCCATGTCTGGAAGCTAGACATCATGTAAATTGTTTTATCACTCTCTCTAATTTAAACATCAGTCAGTCCTACAAGATGAGTAGGATTAGTTTCATTTTGAAGATTGAGGAACAAATACTCAGATCAAAATGGTTTTATCAAATTCCTTAGAAACAACTGTCCATATACTCTTAACTTTCACTTCTCACATTGTTCTAGTGATGGCAGGACCTTAAAACTTTCTTCAGCACTCTTAACTCCTCACTGTTCTTCATACTTTTCCCTATCTAGACCACTGCTTCTCAAACTTCAACGTGCATGGGAATTATCTGAGTATCTTGTTAAAATGCAGATTTTGACTCAGTAGGTCTGGGATGGAGTCTGACATTCTGCATTTCTAACATTTTTCCAAATGCTGCCAATGCAGCTGATCCCCAGATCTGATTCTAGAACTATGCTTTCCAATATAGTAGCCATTAGTTACATATGGCTATTAAGCACTTGAAATATACTAGTCTGGATTGACATGTGCTGCAAGTATAAAATACACACCAGATTTTGAAGATGTAGTTTAAAAAAGGATTTATAAAATATCTTGTAATTTTTACACTGATTATATGTTAAAATAATATTTAAATATGTTGGGTTAAATATATGTGCTATTAAAATCAACTTCATCCATTTCTTTTTTAGCTTTTTTAATTAACTATCAGAACATTTAAATTTGCATATATGGCTCACATGGTATTTCCATCGGACAGTGCTGCTTTAGTGAGTCCTCCTAAATCTTCTCCACTCATTTAAATGTTATTTACTTTCAAGAACTAATTCAAGTCACCCTTCTGTAGTGTCTCTTCCTTGTGTTCTCACTTCAGATGACCTCTGAAAATGTGGCCCATTTATCCTTGAGCACATATTGCTTTGTGTTGCTAAAGGTCACATACCTACATCATGCTGGCTAGGCAGAGTTCCTGAAATTCTAACCTTATATATCATTCTTCCCTGTAGAAAATCTTATCTTGTTCCTCCTTGTATCAACTGGCTCTGGAGAAGTATTTACCTGCTAATAGATTCTTGATGATGACCACTGAATAAATTATGAACCTGAAAGTCTGCTATGACTTTGTATGCCTCAATGTGCTTAGCACACTGCATTTTAAAAAGGACAGCCCAAAGTAAGTTTTGGGTCAGTCCCATTGATTGATCACTGTGTTCTTAGGCTGCCTGACCTGCTGTCCTCTCTGCTAAGGGGATTGCAGTAGCTGTAACAGAAACCTAATCAAAACATAATTAGGAAGTCAAACTACTGTAAAAAGCCATCATATAATGCATTCCAACAAGAGATTTGGGATTATCTGCACCACTGCTTTCCTCCTTTAGGATAATTAAAAGTTGATTGAAAGAGAGTTGCTTAAAAACAAAGAAGGTGACTGCTTCTCTTTTAGTACCATCATCATTATTGAAATGGGGAACTTGAGAAGGCTTTTGGCTAGAAATAAGGGGCAAATTCTCAGTGTTATGTCAGACAGGATTTAAAAAGCGTTTACTCATCTTCTATGTGAGATTCCAGGATCACTGCCCCTTTGCATTAAATGTACTGCTTGGTAAATCTTCATTCATTCATTCATTCATTCATTCAGTTATGCATGCATTAATTCATTCTTTTTTAAAAAAGATATATTTATTTATTTGGGGGAGAGAGACTGGGGGAAGGGGTGGGGCAGAGGGAGAAGGGGGGAGAATCTCAAGTAGACTCCACGTTGAGTGTGGAGCTTGACTGAACTGAAACCAAGAGTCCAATGTTTAACCAACTGTACCCCACTAGTGCCTTGCATTCATTCATTCTTCACTCACTTGCTTACTTAACCAACAGTGTCATTCTTTCTACAAAAGACTTGCTGAGCACCTACAATATGCCAGGTGCTGGTGACCCCAGGATTCATAAGGCAGTCCAAGGCAAGATACAGACACAAGTAACATCTTAAATAAAAGGTGGTTTCCAGACCATTCTCTTGCCCTACTAATTCCTGAGCTAAATTTGGTAATTTTATTATTCTGACCAATCATTCATTCATCAGTGTCATTACGTAGTTGGAAAAAAATAATTTTAAGTCCTCAAAGCATTTTGGAAGGGCATTAAACATACCTAGTTCTGAAGATTGTTGAGGGATTAAAATTATTTTTTCCCAAACTGCAATTAAAAAAAAAAAAAAAAAGCTTCTTGGCATTTGTATAACAGAGCAATATTATGGAAAAGAGGCCCTTACAGTTTAACATATGTGACCGTTATAGTCTAATTAAGTTTGGAATTTTATATTCATTTCCTTTTTAAGAACTGCCTGACCCCTGTCAGTAACATCCTCCTTCAAGAGCTCTCTGTTTGTTCTCATTTCAGCTGTCGTAGGGCTACAGAACTTCATGACAGATGTCTTAGGGCAGAATCCATGTCTCCAGAACTCTGGCTTGTCATTCACAGGCATCCATTCACCTTGACTTCCAAATGAGAAGGTCCAGCCAGTAGGGAGTGCCTGGAACACCACTATAGACTTTCCACTTTAAAAAACCCTCTCTGCCAAATTTTTCCTTGTTTATATTTAAAACAAGGGATGAAATGCCAATTTGAGAACTTGCTTTCCATAAACATGTTCATTTGCATGCATTACATGGGTGTATCAGTAGATCGTGGTAGGATCCTATATATCCTACTAGAATTTAAGCTTTGCAGGGGGGCAGGGATCTTGTCTTTTTCCACGTTACCTTCAATATGGTTTTCTAAATTGAAATGGTATCTATGACAACATAAGTGAGGCATGACAGAAGAGAGAGGCATTTGTATTTCTAAATCTCATTCACCACTGTCATCAGAACAAATTTAACAGTCTTTCTTTCCAAGAAAAAAAAAGTAATCCATTTGATATCCCAGTGTAATCATATTCTGTGAGAAAAATGATTCTGTTCATTTTTCAGAAGCCACACTTGGCTGTGCGTATGAGGAGCTCCCTATAGTCAGGTTCCACATATGACAGTCATTAATCTAGTGATGACATTGGAACAGGGAAAAATTAATTTCTTGCCCTGAGATAGATGGAGAAGAAAAAAAAGGAAACATAAAATCTATTATTTGGACAACTTTAAGCTCCGACCTACTTAAAGCTAATGCAATAGTGATGCTCATTCATTAATTAACATTCTTTTAGTATGCATTTTCTATTAATTGTGTACTTTATATTCATAGTACATATTAGACTTGTATGTCCATATTACTAATATTAGTAATTACAGATCCGCCAGCAGCCTGCTGCTCTTCAGCATCATGGTTTTGAATTATAGGAAGCTAATATCGTATATCATTTGTCATCCATGCTGATTCTTTTTCTCCCCAAAACTTAATCAGCGTTAGTTCACTTTATTTTAGTTAAAAACAGCAAAGCCAAGTGGTTTGATGCTTTTCACTAGCATTGAGAACAGTAGATAGATTTTAAAATTTGGCATAAAAAGATGATTTTTTAGTTATTCATGCATACAGATTAAATCTCCTTTGATATTAAAAAAATAAAAACAAGAAATGGTATTCAAAAAATAAGTTTGCCTCAGTATTTAAGCCATTGTATTTTCTTACATTTAACCACTTGTTTTTGTCATCATTTACCCCAAAAAACCAAAACGCTATTTCAGACCTGAGATCTGGATGGACTGGGAGTCATGATTAGAAAGAGACCCTATATTGCTTAGGAGATTGGAAATGAAAGAGAATTCTAAGATCCTGTGCCCTTGGCCAGGGATCAATTGTTAGTAGGAGAAAGGGAGATTTCAGACATTAGAGATGTGGTTGTAAGCCCAGAGACCAACATTTTGGAACTATAATTTTTTTTTTGAGGACTTAACTTTTTTTTTTTTTTCATTTTACAAGGAGAAAAACAACGAAATTAAATACTTGCCTAAGATAACAGTATTTGTTAATAGCTAACTCCTGCTTCCTCCACAGTCCAATTTTCTGGCACCAGAATACACTTAGAACTTAGGAAACTTAATGCATTGAAATAGATTTATTTTGCAAGGGAGGTTTTCAACATAATTCAACAAACACTTATTGAATACTTTCTACTGCACAGGGCTAATGCTGCCCTAAAACACCAGCCCTTTCAAAAGTTCTCATGTGCACACTGGAGTGGATCAGAAAGAGGGAGGAAAGCTAGATGGGAGGTGTTGGAGCTCCGAACTTCTTGGGGAGGGGGTGGAAGGACAGGAACATAGGGATGGTGATGGGCAGCTGACAGACGATGGAAGGAGGTCCAGAGATGCTCAATGGTGCAAGGAGTCCATATACTAGGGCTGAGGATCTGATAATGTGTGTCTCTAGAAACTATAGCCACTGGCTTTCAATGAGATTGGGAGTGGTTCTTTAAACCTAAGACTCTCAGGACTTATCTTGGGTCTTTCCATCCAGTCTGCACCCACAACCTATAAATTCTCTTTTTTATAATAACTAGACTCAGCTGATATCCATCTGCAGATTGAGCCCCATGTCAATCTTACCTAAAAAAGAAGGATTTAAGGAGCCATGATCAATTCCAAGGGGTCACAGCCTATGTTACTACATTTTCTGAACTTGAACCCCAAATACCAATAACTGTTTCTCTTTGGTCCTGAGACCAATTTACTTAAACTGCTCCCCACCGCCCCCCCCCCACACACATATCCCATTCTCTGACTAAGATTCCTATGTTAGGAATCACCTGTTCAGAATGTCTCATCTCTAGAGAAGGGACATCTCGCATACCCAAAGTTGATAGAATCCCCATTGCCTGGGCTCTTCACATAACATGTGCTTCTAATTCCTGTAATGTCTTTCCATCTAACACAAAAATGCCCATTATGTTTTGTTTTGTGTTTTTTTTTTAACATAGTCCATTTTTTCTTTTTTTTTTTCCAGTGTTCCAAGATTCATTGTTTATGTACCACACCCAGTGATCCATGCAATACGTGCCCTCTTTAATACCCATCACTGAGCAGCCCATCTCCCCCACCTCCTTCCTTCTAAAACCCTCAATTTGTTTCTCGGAGTCCACAGTATCTCATGGTTCATCTCCCCCTTCATTTCCCCCAATTCACTTTTCCTTTCCTTCTCCTAATGTCTTCCATGTTATTCCTATGCTCCACAAGTAAGTGAAACCATATGATAATTGACTATCTATGCTTGGCTTATTTCACTTAGCATAATCTCCTCCAGTCCCATCTACATTCATACAAAATTTGGGTATTCATCCTTTCTGATGGCTGCATACTAGCCCGTTGTATACATGGGCCATATCTTCTTTATCCATTCCTCTGTTGGAGGGCATAGATTTAGGAAGACCCTGCCTATCAAGCACGACTGGAGGTCTCATTTGAAGTACTGTCTCTTCCAAGGCTCTGTCTACCTTAATTATCTCATTTCTGGTTGCACAAAAGCTAAAATAACCTCTAGAACTACAATTTGCTAAAGCAGTAAAAGTTAGAGTTTGCTTTTCACCAGCCATTACTAAAATATTAAGATCACTTTTTAAAATTAGTTGTTACATGGTAGTAATATATATGTAACATAAAATTTACCATTTTAACCATCTTTAAGTACCTAGTTCAGTGGCACTGAACTAGGTACCATTTTGTTGTATAGCCATCACTACCATCCGTCTCCAGAACTTTATTAACTTCCCAAACTGAATCACCATATCCATTAAACAATGACGTTCCCTTCTCCTTTCCCCCAAAGCCCCTGGCAGTCCCCATTCTACTGTGTCTTGAACTTGATGAGTCTTAGTAGCTCACAAGAATGGAATCATATAATATTTGTCCTTTTGTGATAGACTTAGTTCACTTAACATATTGCCTTCAAGATTCTTTCATGTAGTAGTGGGTACCACAATTTCATTCTTCTTTAAAGCTGAATAATATTTCCTTGTGTGCATTTACCACATTTTGTTTATCCACTAATCTGTCAG
Organism: Mustela nigripes; assembly: GCF_022355385.1. Taxonomy (NCBI): domain Eukaryota; kingdom Metazoa; phylum Chordata; class Mammalia; order Carnivora; family Mustelidae; genus Mustela; species Mustela nigripes. The sequence continues at coordinate 15,306,872 of NC_081571.1, forward strand.
TGCACACTTGAACTGCTTCCACCTTTTGGTTATTGTGAATAATGTTGCTACAAACATGGTTATATAAATATGTCTTTGAGTCCCTGCTTTCAATTCTTTGGGGCATATACCCAGAGGTAGAATTGCTAGAGCATATGATAATTCTTTTTAATATTTTGAGGAACCACCATGCTATTTTAAAATTACTTTTCAAATCTGATGTTGAACAATAACATCCTGTCACTCTCACCTTTTCCCAGATATATGTACTTCAGAGATAACAATTAAGAGAATACTTTATTGAGATAACAATAACATGAATTTGAATACATGTGTACTAAATGGAGTTTCTAGAGAAAGTTATTTCATCATCTATGAAAGAGAGCTTAAGTGTGATGAAGTTTGGACAAATAAAAGTGCGTGAAAGTCAAATAAAAATTCACTAAATGACTTTCATAAACTTTCCCAGGCATAATATAATATTTTAGATAAAGATATGATGAGTTGAAAATAAAATGGATCACTGGGTTTAAATGGTTTTTTAAAATAGACAATTTAAATTATAATGAAAGCAGAGCTTGAAATACTATAAAGTTATGAAGGAAATTACTAATATATATAAAAAGTTATCCTTAATTTCAATTATACCTAAGTCTTTCTAAAAACAGTGAAGATCTTCAGTCTAAGATAAATGATATGTGCATATATACACATAAAGTAGATGAAATCTACTTTAAGCAGATGACTTAATGTGTACCCAAAGAATAGATTTATTCATGGGAACTAAATACTCAGTTACAGTTTATTACAGAATAATAAGCCAGCCATTTGGAAAAGCTTTGTTGTGTCAGCATGGTATGGATTTCAGCAACTGGGAAATGGCTAGATTTTAAATCCCAGTGACTTTATCATACCCTAAAATACTCTTCTACAAATTCCTGCAAGACAGCTCTGTTAAAACAAAGAAACAAACAAACACAGGTTCTAACTGGATTTCTACCAACTGTGCTTAAACCACCATTAGAACTGCCAGTCTTTATCCATGGTCACTATTTGGATTGCATTTCCTTCTGAGATTTGTAGCTTGAGTTTGAAATCAGATGCTCTTCCAGGTATTAATCAAATGACTAAATTCCAAGGAGTCATACCAAGTCACTGTCTAATGTGTAAATTAATAATTTTTCCCTAGGCTATGATGTATTAAGCTGATGGCTATTGTTATCATCAGGGATTGCTCATATATGGAAATTATTCATTGTAGAAAACTGTTAAGTTATATTTGTCCCAATCATCTTATTTCAAAGGCTAACTGTTGGTGTTTTATTTCTATTTTAGGCAAAAACCTCCAATAAAAGAGTCAAACCATCAAATTATATTTTTATTTTTATCCCACTTCAAATTGCTTTATTTTATGGGGTGCTTGGGTAGTACAGTTGATTAAACATCCCACTCTTGGTTTTGACTCAGGTCATGATCTCAGGGTCACGATATCAAGCCCCACATTGAGCTCAGAGGAGTTGGCTTCAGATTCTCTTTCCCTCCCTTTTTGTCCCTCCCACCTGTGCTCTCTCACTCTCTCTCTCTCTCTCTCTCTCTAAAACAAAAAATAAATCTCTAAGATAAAGCGCCTTAATCTGTAGACTTCATTACATCATGGTTTAGCTCACAAACCCAAATATATAACATAATAAAATGTCTGTAACCTATATATTATTACAGACCCTTACTCTAATGTGTTTCTACATTCTTGGTTAAGAGAATTACCAAAAATCTTCCCATTTAGTCATGCAACATTTATTCTATGATGTGGTGAGTAGTGCAGTAGGTACTGCTAAAACATAGAAATAAGATGTGATGACTGCCCTCAAGAAGCTCAAAATCAAGTCAGTTAGAAGTTGAATGGATGTTAATGATCATTAGTTGATAGATTTGAACTATGGTGTATCTTACGGATAGAAGAATAAATGAGTATCTGAATAATGCTATGTGTTCTACACCTTTTCTTCAACAACCTGCTTTTCACTCATGCCATATTTCCACTGAACCCCAGTCTCCAGGGCACTCCTGAAATGGCCATCAAGGGGCTCATGATCTTTTCTTTCCTGGATGACATCAATGTCCTTTTCTGGTAAGGCAGTGCTCACAGAGTTTCTTGACTTTGGCCCTCGGATATTCTGTACTCCATAACCCACTCACATAAATCCCCCCCCCTTAAATTCTGTCCTCCCCCCGCCCAAGAACTATAGCACATAAGAGAGAACACCCAGTTTTATGGGTGTGAATGTCCCCAGGAAAATTTGGTTGGATGACAGAAACAAAAGGATAAAGGATAGAAGACCAAATTCTGATTCAAACCATCTTTGAATGAAAACTCTTTGTTGTGTCCTTAGGCCCCACCTTAAATAAATGATTTTTGCCCATTAGCCCATCAATATCTTGTTGTTCATTCATCTACCCCATTAATAGTATATTTTTTTATAATTACTTATTTATGAATCTATCATCCCTGTTAAAACCAAGGTCTTCAAATGTAGAAATAGTGGTATCACTATTGATATCAGAAATGGTGGTATCATAGAACATGAAAGAAAAAGTTTTAGCTTTTTCATAATTTCCATCAGTAACCTCTACTCCCTATATGAACATAACTGGTATTTTCTCAGCCTTATACAAATAAATAATGAATAAAGACATTTTCGGAGACACTTTGTTAATTTTTAAATTGACCTGAAACATATATATAGTCTAAGTTAAAAAAAACCTCACCTGAAATGCAAACATAGTTTAATGACAAGTTTCTTAGCTCCTAAGTTGTCATCTCTAAACTTCTAGGCAGAAGGTCTGGAGGTATCACTGGACAGGAGCTAGCTCTTTTCCTGCTCTGGATTACCAACTTGTAAATCTATGCCAAGAAAGCAGGAACCCTTCTTAAATGTTTCCTGAATAATTCACAACCATAAAACATTTGGATCTCAAAAGCTTTCTTTCCTTTATGACAAACTAAGGAAATGATCATGATTTTCCATGATGTAAGAAGGTTTCTGGTAGTGATATCTACAAGGAGGGACTTTCAATTGTGAGAACTTCAATTAAAAAATCATCTAGTGGTTTCTCTTTCAACTTCCCTTGAGAAACAGCCCCATCCTTTTCATATTGTGCTTGGTATTATTTCAAGCATACTGACCTTAACTACATTTATTTTTGCCCTCGTTGATTTATTTGAAAAGCAGCAATTAAGGAAACATTGCATGCCAGCCTTAAGTTTTCACATGTTCTATGAATCCCCTCTGCACTGATAATACTCATGACATTGGGACTAGAGCTTTTTCCTTGGGGAGCCTAGAAGCTTCCAAAGAAGCACATATCAAATTCTTTCTTTAGCTAAAATCAAATGACAATTTAGAATTTCAGGGGAAAAAAATTCCTACCCCCTTTTATCTTTTATGGATTTTTTTTCTATTTTCATTAGTTACTTAATAACATTATTCACCAATTTCCTTATTACTAATTAAGAACTGCATTCCTAGAAGCTCAGGTGCAGTTAATTGGCTCTACCCTCCTCATTAAGTTTTTCGAAGACACCATGGACAAAGAATCCTAAATCCCTGTGCCTTGACAACCACAAACATTTTCCCCAAGGCCTTTTTATGTAGCAATTTAGATCAAAAGCAACAAAGTTTAAGAAGGTGGTTCACAATGATTACTGAATTAGCAATGAAACAGGGAGAGACAGAGAGACACACACACAGAGACAAAGAGATTCTCAGAGAAGACTTCTTTATAATTTGAATGCAAGCTAATAACTGTGGAATGAACAGATAGAACTAAAAAAAAAATCACTATTCTGCAACCCTCCATTTTAATAAATGATTCCAGAAAGATCAGGGTCAACAATGGATACTAAAACCATTGGCCAAAAAGGTTTCATGAAATTGAATGTTCACATGATCTCAAAGATTCACAATGCAGAAATTTGCAAATTACTAATGGAAAATGTACCTTGATATTTGGTAATCATCATTTTAACTAGGTGATCAGACAACCTCACCAATAGGAAAAGCTCAGGACTTTTTGGCTACCTGATGTAACACAATAAATATACAAAATCACAAATGTATTTTCTTGCTAAACATGTTGTGAATATCAAATTATGAAGAAACAGTCATACACATTCAGTGCATTCTGAAAGGAACATTCTAGAAGATACTGATCTGAACTCAAAAAAGTCAGTGTCATGAAAGAAGGAAGGAAGGAAGTGAAAGAAAGAAAGTAAGGAAGAGAGATAAAAAGCAAACGTACAAGGGTGCTGAAGTGATGCAGTGAGCATCCAACTCTTGTTTTGTCTCAGGTCATGAACTCCAGGTCATGACAGTGAGTCCCATGTCAGGCTCTATGACCAGTATGGACTTTGCTTGATAGACTTTCCCTCCTTTTATGTCCTTCCTGCTCATACTTTCTCTCTCCCTCCCTCTCAAATAAATAATTAAATCTTAAATCTTAAAAAAAAAAATGTATATAGTTCAAACCTTGATTGGACCCAAGATTTAAAAAATCTATGAAAGATAGTATTAAGATAATTGAAAACATTTAATTATGGACTATATTAAATGATAATCTATTTAATTCTCATGGTTACTTGATGGTATTTTGGTTAGAAGAATATATATACATAAGAGATATATAATATTGGTGATGCAACATGGGGGCTTAAGTGGGTAGGAGAAGAATCAATGAAACAAGATGGGATTGGGAAGGAGACAAACCATAAGTGACTCTTAATCTCACAAAACAAACTGAGGGTTGCTGGGGGGAGGGGGTTTGGGAGAAGGGGGTGGGATTATGGACATTGGGGAGGGTATGTGCTTTGGTGAGTGCTGTGAAGTGTGTAAACCTGGTGATTCACAGACCTGTACCCCTGGGGATAAAAATATATTATATGTTTATAAAAAAAAAATTAAAAAATTAAAAAAAAGAGATATATAATATAAAATTAAAAAGTTTATCAATGTGTTGCTAATTCTTAAGTAACTAAATATTCAGCATAAAATGTGTATATTTTACATATGTATATGTAGACACATTTATACATATGTATACATATATCTACATAAATAAAAGAAAAACAAGGCAAATATAAACTTGTGAATCTAGGTGAAAGGTAAATGGTTTTCATATTCCATTTTTCACATTTTACATTTAAACATTAAATTTTACATTTTTATATTTAACATTTTACATTTAAACATTAAACATTTCACATTTTACAATTAAACAAACAAACATTTTAGGTTTAATTTCTCAAAGTAAGAGTTGGGGAAAAAAAGGCACAAGATACCAACTTTTTACCAAGAACATTATAATCAAGTACTGTAATAAGAAGTATAAATTGGCCTTAAAGGGGGAAAAAAAAAAAGCCTGTTTTCTCCTGGTTCTGTGTGATCTTAGATGGGTCACTTAGCTTAGAAATAAATTTTTCTAATCTATAAAGTAAGGAGATGATGTTCATAAAAAAAGGACAAAGAGACCAAAGGTATCCCCAAACTTGTGCTTTAGTAGCTTCCTTTTATGTACTATGATATGAAACAGAAAAAATGCTGAAAATATTATTACTCTCCTCTCCTCCCTTTTCTTTCTCACAAATAAAATGTGCATCAAAGGAAAATGTGACTGGCAGCTTTCATTTTATAACAAAATGGGAATTCCACTACTCTCATCTTATTGTTGATGATTGCCATGTGCAGCTCAGGAGGTGCTGCAAGATTTAAGGTAGAAAAACTAGACAACTGTGACTCTGTGATTGTTTCTATTGTTGCATCACAACAGAGAATAAGGGTTAAATTCAATTAACCATTTTTCCCATGTTCCAAAGAATGTTTTTTATTCTGCTGTGGCCAGCCGACCTTGATTTCTGTTGCTAGGAAACCTGGAAGGCTTTTTTAGTCCTCATGGAAACCATGCTTAATGCAATCACTTTGGCTGATTATTTACTGGCTGTCTGGCTTGAAGCCAACTCAAGGAAGGTTTGCTTCAAACCTTTCCAAGGTAAACTAGCAGAGGCAAACTATGGTAGTGTGGGAGACTAAGGCAGGCTGCTCCCCAAATGTGCCAGCATATGGATTATTTTGAGTTAAAGTTACTTAAAAAACAGCTAATGCAAGAATACTTTGACCCTCTTTTGTCTCCAAAATATAAGATAAAATTCCCCATGTGAAAGGTACCTTCTCTGCACCAGGAAGTAGAAAGATAGCTTTATCATCAGAGAGAAGAAATTTAGGACTGAAAAAGCCTATATAAGCAAACCCTGTTTATTTTATTAATTTACTACCTTAGTCCAGATTCAGGTTAGAATTCCTTACTAATTAAAGCTCCCAAACATAAGTTTTTTGTTTTTTTTTTTTATCTGTGCCTCACAGATTTATGCTTCTTTGTCTAAAAAGTATAAAAGCTGCCCACCTTGGTCACTTCTTAAGTTCCATACGTACAAATTAAATTTGATTTTCTCCTGTAAGTCTATCTATGTCACTTTTTCTCTTAGACAAGCCAGAAGAACCTTGAAGGATAAAGGGAAATTTTTCTTCTTCAGTACTAGCCTAGGAGCTTTGTTAAGTGCCTCAAGGGCTTCTTGGGGGTCGGAGAGGGTAGAAGGACAAAGGGGAAATACCACTCTTCCAAGAATGGCAATTCTACTTTGATCTGCTTTCATGTTAGGCTCCATTTGAAGATACTGTTTCATTGGAAGGAAGGGAGGAATAAAAAAAAAAAAAGTTTGAAAAACTTTGATCTAATCTACAAAAAAACAAACAAAAAGCTCTAAGAACTCACTTGTCCAAAGTTACACAGCTCATAAACACCAAGGCTGTGGATTAAGCTGGTTCCTCTGACTTTAAATCTTTCCATTATCCCACACTCTGTTGTTAGGATTAAGCACACAACATAACATGCATACAATAGCAATGTTTAAAGATAAAATCTGAGTCTTATGAACAAAGCTCTATGCTATTGGCTTTGAAAAGTTTGACAGATGGACGATTTTCTGAACAGTGCTACTTAAAGTGTGGTCAGCAGACTGGTTTGCAAATTATTTGTGACCAGTCTGAGATGAATAAATACAGAAATTGAGAGTAAGTACTTAAGACCAATGAAAGCATTTTTTATACCGCTGCAACATATAAGCACATAATTTCATATTTTACAAAAATATTGGTCTGCAATGAATTAAAAAAGTCGGTCTCAGAAAGCTATAATTTAACAAAACTGACTTAAGAAGAAATAGAAAATCTAAACAGACCTACAGCCATTTAAAAAAATGGTTTAATGGATCAGAATCTATCCCCCTATAAAAATCCTCCATTCTAAAATGGTTTATATGCAAATTCTCCCAAGCCTCTACTGAATGGATTCTGTTTTATATACACCTTCCCAAAGATCAGAAACAGGAAAAGTAACCCGACTTATTTAATGAGGCCAGTATAATCTCATACCTGAACTAGATAAGGACAATACTGGAAAAAAATAAAATAAAACCTTATAGCCCAATCTTTCTTATGACCATAAATACAAAAATACTAAATAAAATACTAGAAAACAAGCTCTCCATACATAACGATTAAGTATTAAATCTGGATATCCTATTACTATGTCACAACACTGATGGTTTAGAGGGAAAAGTAACAAATCATTAACAGATGAAGAAAACCAAGTACAGAACAACAAGCAAAAATTCATGAAAAGAGAAAAATTATTAGCACACTAGAAAAAAAGGAATATTTTTAAAATGTGTCTTTTAAATCTGTCATAAATGCTAATAACAAAAATAAAACAACACCATACTCTTTAAAATCAGGAATGAAAAAATTTTCCAGCTAACATTGTCTCTTTTCTGACAGTACATATTGGAGGTGGAGGAGGAAGGAATAGGTATACTGGTTAGAAAGGTAGAACAAAACTTTCATCATTGACATTACTATCCACATGCAAAAGCCTAGAACTTAAATTATTAGAACAATTGGAATTTTGGATTTTATTAAGATACTCTGTATAATATAAAAATATTATTTGTATTCATATAAAATGCAACAAATAATCAGGTAATATAATTTTAGAAGATAGAATCTATAATAATAATTAAATTGATAAGCTATCTAGAAATAAATCTAATAAAAGTGTGCAATATTTCAGAGCACTTGGGTCGCTCAGTGGGTTAAAGCCTCTGCCTTTGGCTTGGGTCATGATCCCACGGTCCAGGAATCGAGCCCTGTATTGGGCTCGGCGGGGAGACTGCTTCCCCCCACAACACCACCTGCCTCTCTGCCTACTTGCGATCTCTGTCTATCAAATGAATAAATTAAAACTTTAAAAAAAAAGTGTAATATTTCTAAAAACATTTATGAAAGTTCTTTGAAAGACATAGAAGAAGACTTTATTAGTGGAGAGATACTTTTTTTTTTCATTGAAAGAAACACTTAATGTTATAAAGATGTCAATTCTTCCCAAATTAATTCAAATTCAATATGACAACAGTCATCTTCTCATCGAGATTTTTTTTTAAGATCTGGACAAGCTGATTCTGAAATCTTATGGAAGAGTAAAAGCCCAACAAAATCCAATAAATTATAAGAGAAAGAAAAGTAGGAGGAGTAAAAGAGTGGAGTAAAAAGATAAATAATTTATTCTTAATAAGACTTTTGATAAAACTACTGCAATTTTAAAAATTGGGGTGCCTAGGTGGCTCAGTCATTAAGTGTCTGCCTTTGTCCAGGTCATGATCCCAGGGTCCTTGGATCAAGCCCTGCATCAGGCTGCAGGCTCAGTGGGAAGCCTACTTCTCCCTCTCCCACTTCCCCTGCTTGTGTTCCCTCTCTTGTTGTTTCTCTCTCTGTCAAATAAAAAAAATCTTAAAGAAAAGTATAGAAAAATTGTTCAATGAGAGTATCTAGAAATAGACCCACAAATAAAAGGAAATTTGAAATACGACAGGTGATATCATAAATCAGTGGTAAAAGGGCACACTTTTCAGTGAATCAATGGGATAAATGATTATCCATATTGAAAGAGAAAAAATTAAGCCCTACATATGATACATAAATTCACATTCCCAAATGGCATGAAGTCTGAAATTAGAATCATAAACAAAAGCCTTAGAATAAAGCATGGAAGAATCTTTAGAGTACAGAACTAAAGAAGCACTATCTTTTAAAAAAAATCATAAAATACTAGTAAAAGATAGAAATAAGATTAATAAATATACATTAAAAAGTAAAATTTGATCACATTAAAAATTAAAATTTACTATAAACAAAGTAATAAACCAAGTCATAAACTGGGAAGATCCATGGAAACAACATATAAATCCCAGACTCTGTAAAGAATCCCTGCAATAACAGCAGAAATGTAAGGAAAGCATATGAATAGGGAATTTTTTTTGCAGTTAGCATATAATATTTTTTCTTTAATTTTAGTGGATAAACTAAATATGTAGAAGGTTTTTTTAAAAATTATTTTCAATGTTCCAGAATTCATTGTTTATGCACCACACCCAGTGCTCCATGCAATAGGTACCCTCCACAATACCCTCCACCAGGCTCATCCAACCCCCCACCCACTCCCCTCAGATTGTTTCTCAGAGTCCACAGTCTCTCATGGGTCCTCTCCCCCTCCAATTTCCCCCAACTCTCTTCTCCTCTCTATCTCCCCATGCCCTCTGTGTTATTCCTTATGCTCCACAAATAAAAGAAAGCATATGATAATTGACTCTCTTTGCTTGACTTATTTCACTCAGCATAATCTCTTCCAGTCCCATCCATGTTGATATAAATGTTAGGTATTCATCCTTTCTGATGGAGGCATAATACTCCATTGTATATACGGACTATATCTTCTTTATCCATTTGTCTGTTGAAGGGCATCTTGGTTCTTTTCACAGTTTGGTGACTGTGGCCATTGCTATTATGAACATTGGGGTACAGAGGGCCCTTCACTAAATCTGTTTCTTTGGGGTAAATGCCCAGTAGTGCAATTGCAGGGTCATAGGGAAACTCTATTTTTAATTTCTTAAGGAATCTCCACACTGTTTTCCAAAGTGGCTGCACCAACTTGCATTCCCACCAACAGTGTAAGAGGGTTCCCCTTTCTCCACATCCTCTCCAACACATGTTGTTTATTGTCTTGTTAAGTTTGGCCATTCTAACTTGTGTAAGGTGGTATCTCAAGTGGTTTTGATTTGAATCTCCCTGATGGCTAGTTAAGATGAACATTTTTTCACGTGTCTGTTAGCCATTTGTATGTCTTCTTTGGAGAAGTGTGTGTTCATGTCTTCTGCCCATTTTTTGACGCAATTATCTGTTTTTTGTGTGTGTTGAGTTTGAGTTCTTTATAGATCTCGGATATCAGCCCTTTGTCTGTATGAACATGCAATTTAACAAGCAAGAAGCACAAATGGACAATGACATATGAAAATACACTTAATTTCACTAGTAATCCAGGAATTGAAAAACAAAGCAGTGAACTACCATTTGAAACCATCAGATCAGCAAAACATAATCTGTTGACACCAAGTTTTGGTGAAATGCTACACATTATGTGGGATTGTAAATTAGTGCAATCTTCTTAGGAAGTAATTTGTTAATATTTGCTAAAGTTTAAATTGAACTGTGGTTCAGCAATAGTACTTCCAATTTATTGAGAGTTTGCCTCAGTAAACGTTAGCCATGCATGCTAAGATGAACGTGCACACTTGTTGATTATATTCTTTGTACTATAAACACGTGGGAGAAGAGGCCTGCACTCGAATAGATAAGATTTCTTTAGATAAGATTTCTAAAAGAATTTTTTATTTAAAAATGTATTAAACATGGGACGCCTGGGTGGCTCAGTTGGTTAAGCAGCTGCCGTCGGCTCAGGTCATGATCCCGGCGTCCTGGGATCGAGTCCCACATCGGGCTACTTGCTCTGCAGGGAGCCTGCTTCTCCCTCTGACTCTGCCTTCCACTCTGTCTGCCTGTGCTCGCTCTCACTCTCTCTCTCTCTTACAAATAAATAAATAAAATCTTTAAAAAAAAATAAAAAAAAATGTATTAAACATACTTATAGCTAGATTTACCAATATTCACACAGATATATTTAAAAAACATTAGGTTGAGTACAAAAAGTAAATTGAAAAGAAATATGTAAAATACATCATTTATGTAAATTTAAAAACATGCAAGATCATATATATGTACTTACGAATAAGAACATATGGTAAAAGTCCTAAAAATCTGGGAATGATCCATGCCAACTGAATTTAGGAGGCACCCTCTGAGAAAGGGAGGGATGAAGGTGGAGCTTTATTATATCTTCCAGTCTTCATTTCTTTAAAAATGAGCATACAGGGATGCCTGGCGGAGGCTCAGTCAATTAAGCCTTTGGCTCAGGTCACGATCCCTGGGTCTTGGGATCGAGTCCTGCATCAGGCTCCCTGCTCAGCGTGGAGCCTGCTTCTCCCTCCCCTCTGCCTGCCATTCCTCCTGCTTGTTCTCTTTCTCTCTCTGACAAACAAATAAAATCTTGGAAAAAAGTCAAAAATATAAACAAACATAAACAAGCAAGGTCTTTTTCCAATAGCAATAACACCTAAACATCTTGCTGATCCATTCCATGGTCCTATTATTTGTTGTACTTCAGACTGTTTCATGCTTAAAAGAAAAATTACTCATTTGATTTTGCTTTTTTAAAAAGAAGAGATGGGGATCAAAGAATCATTCACACTCAGGGACACAGTACCTCACTCAGGGAAGTTCCTTTTCAGCCTCAAGCGCCCTGCTGAAACGACTCTTTGGCAGGGCACTTGGCCAAGCCTGGCCATTGACTGGCAATGGGAGGGAAGCCAGTTTGCCCTCAACTTACAACAGTGCCAGACCAGAGGCCCCCTGCGCTACTAGGAGTCATGATAAGGGCTTCCCCATGAAGTACCCAGTTGGGGCTTGGGTGGCTTGCAAACAGGTGTTTGGTCTGATTTATGTTTTGTTTTTGTTTGTCTTCCCCTGCAGGTCAAGATAAAGACAGGAAGGAAGGTGAGCAGTAGGTCCTTCACTGGACGCTGCCCAGAGAGCAACTGCTAGAGGGTACGGCTGAGCCCTCTGCATTTGCTCCTGGCAGCAGGGGCTCTGTCCGTCTCCACTCTTGGGAGCTCTAGAAGGCCTGATCTAGTGGGAATGAAAGGGCACAGTGGTCTCAAAAAGATTTGTGGCCAGATATCATGGCACAGAGGAAGTTATAAGAGAAATAAGATTTCTCTTCTTATAAGAGAAATAAGAGAAAAAGAGCATTGTGTTTCAGCTTCACCCATTGACCTTTTGTGGGTAAGCTTTGGTGAAACAGCAACATCTTCTAAATGCTTGGAGGGATGGCTTTGTAACCTGGGGGAGAGATGCTGCTTCTAGATAGAATTGACATGCTTTCCTGCCTCCATTCGGGGTATCCATTTTCCACCACATAATCTTCCTATTGTCCACACTGATTCCTGTTTGGTTTGGCAGGGTTAACTGCTGGCAGACTTCCTCGGTGCTGAATTCTCCATACTCTGCTGTGCAGGGATTACTGAAATAACAACCAGCTTTCCCTCACTCTTGGAACAGGAGCCAAGTGAGACACAAATTGTGAAATTTGTTTCTGGTTACCAGGAAAACGTAAAGAAATCCCAACGAAGCAAAAAGGTCGGCAAAATTCTTTCCAACATTTGAACAAAAAAGGTATTTTTCAGGTCTTAGATTTATGGAAGTTAATTTTCCAGCTCCCAGCCAGACTTTCAAACCTCCTATTCTTTGCACTACATTATTTAAACACACTGTAAATACCCTTAGTTGCTCTAATAGTGGCTCCATATTGTGCAAGACGGCCATGGTCTGAAGACCTTCTTGAATCTGAAAGGCAGAAGTTCCGTTTCTGGCACATAAACTTGAATTAGGGCTATGGTAAGGCTGCCAATGAAGTCCACATTTTGACAGCTAGACAAGCAGGTCATTTATTGGGAAAGACTTTGAATCCCTTCCCAGAATAAAATGTAGTCCTTTATACACAGCAGACTTGGAATAAAGGCTTCTTCACTGACTTGATCAGCATCCTACATTTTAGGGTATAGGAAAGTACTTCTGATAACTCAGAAATGGAGGAAAGATGGAAAAACTGGGTCTGGAAAGAAAGCCCCCTTAGGGTTCCTGCCATGATATTTTTTAACTTATGTATGGAGAGAAGGTTTATGTTGTTTATTGAACATATTATCTACTTGTGATGACGCCCAAGTCTGAGAAGAAAACACAGAAGGAATGAAGAGAAAATGGTATCTGAAGCTCCTTAGATAAAACTTATAAAACCCATGGGCACCCATCAAACAAAAATCTGAGCAAATATTATGCACTAGGTCCTGTGCTAGGTCTCAGGGGATAAATATGGCTAAGAAACATTTCTTGCCTTTAAAAAGTTTAGGGAAAGAGGGCTAGATGGGCAGACAGAAATCATGATGATCTCATTGTGTATGTGTTCTAATAGTAGTGGGCTTAACCAGGACTAGGAACCTCCACACTCCCCTATAGACCCTGCATCTGCTCTGTTCCGCTTACTGATTATAGGCCTCTATCAATCACTGCTGGACCACTGGGCTCTGGCACATTTCTCCACCATGACAAGTAGGGAAACTCCTTGTACTTCCCCAAACCAGCTTTTCTGAAGAAATGTTAACACAGAACTATTGGGCTCTTAATGGCATAGTTCTTTCCACTCTTAATAGCCCTCCCCATCTAGGGTGCCCTGCCAGGGCCTCCCCTAGTCCAACGAAAAAGACATCCCTTCCTTAAGATGCTTGGTTTTCCTTTGGCAAAAAAAAATTTGCAAAAATAAAAACACAAACCAAAAAAAATAGTATGTGAAAATTTGCTATGTAAATAGTATCTTTCTATGAATATTCTTGCTCAGTGCACAACCTGATTGACCAGCCATAGTGACCCAACACTAGAAGACTGGAAAGGAGCTGGGTCAGAGGAAAGCCAATCACAGATTTCCTTTAAAATATCTACTCCCTGCATCATCCAAGCCTTGCTGCAGAGACTGGACCATTCTTACAGACTTCTCCATGGAGAGTTATTTAGGGATTCCATTTTCTTTACCTCCTAACTAATACCCCCTTCTGGAAATATACCATATATCCTGGCTATCAGACAAACCTGTACATGCCTTAATGTAACTGTCTCACTCAAATTCTGCCTCAAAGAGCTCCTGGGCTGAGTGCTCCCCAAACTGGAGGCTGGGCTTTTGAGAGCACATGAAAGATCCAGAACAGTCCTAACTTCAGAGGTCACCTGGACCCACCTCCCACAATCTGTTATTCCAATACAGCAGTTAATAAATATCCTAAAACTTTTCTTCCGGTCGTTTTTCCCTCCAGGGCAGAAAGAACTCTTCCAAGTAGCTTGAAAGTTGAAGTTGAGGTACTATGTATACGTCCAAATGGGTCCTTTCTCTTCCCTCAGAACTGTGTTGAAGAGAAAGGACTCTGCTAGATACTGGCATGCACTAGGGGTGAAGGTTAGGTACAAAAATGAATGGAAATGGTCCCTGCCCTCAAATAGCACATAAGAATAAGCATACTTCACATGCCTAACTTCCAAATTATTTTCACTTATATCAACATCCATAACAGCTTTGAGAGGTAGATATTATCATATATATTTTAAATGTAGAGAGGATAAGGCTCAGAGAGGTAAGTCCAAGCTTACATAAGCGGTGTGAGTTGAAGTGGAACCTGCAACTGAATCCTCTGCTATAAATCATCTCTTTCCCCACCCGTGCAGGCAGTTTCCACAGTTCAGAGATGACGAAAGCGTGATTTGTGTCCCACCAGGAGTGCAAACAGAATTATGGGCGCAAAGGAAGAGGGAGATGAGGTCTTGAGGGTGAGGCGAGGTGGGTGGGGTGGGGAATGCGGAAGTTTAAGCGGGCGTGGGTGGGCTTTCAATTAGCAAGTCTTAGGGAAAAGCATCTGTGGGAGGAATGGCCAGAGCAGGGCCAGATAGGAGAAGGGAGAACGTCAGGCCACGTTGGGACACAGTCAAGGGTAGCTGGTGTGAAAGGTAGGCAGGGCACGGAAACTCTGAAGGAAGAGCAAGGTAAGGTGTGGCATCAGTCCAAGCTGCTGAGTGCAAATGAGTGCATTCGGCACAGGGAGCCAACAGGGGTGGGACAACTCCGATCTGGGCTTGGGACAACTCCGATCTGGGCTTGGGAGGAGTGATGTTATTTAACAGCAGGGTGAAGAAGGAATTGGCAGAAGGGACAGAAAAGGAGACAGAGACATTTTCAGACACTATCCAGGCCAAAATAAGAGGTAGGGGTCTTAACAGGGTGGTGACAATGGGACCAGAAAGCATGGAGAAGTATAGATGACAAGAAATGCCCCTTATATCTGTTTTTGGAGGTTCAGAAGAGGATCTTTAAATATTTGAAAATATATGCGTTAAGCAGTCACATTCATTTGCACTAGTGGAAACTTTTATTTTTTTTAAGAGTTTATTTATTTCTTTGAGCAACAGCAAGTGAGTGAGCGACAGTGAGTGAGGGAGAGACCACAAACTAGGGGGTTGAAGGGCAGAGGGAGAAGCAGACTCTCCACTGAGCGGGGAGCCTGATGCAGGGCTCGATTCCAGGACCCTGGGATCATGACCAGAGATGAAGGCAAATGCTTAAATGTCTGAGCCAACCAAGCACCCCTGTACTAGTGCAGTCTAATTTATCAGACTCTTTTGTGCGGTCCAGTTAGATTTTTTTAAAAAAATTAAGCAGATTGAAACAAATACTCTGGCAAAAGAGAGGTGCTTGGATGCCTGGAGCTACAGCTTGCCCAGGTGCACTCAGGCTTAGCTTGAAAATAAAATCTCAGGTGGTATTCAAATACCACCTAAAAAATTTCAGAATCAGGGCTTAGGAAGATGTCTGGTCCCACTGAGACAAACTGGCCTTATGTGCATTTTATATGTTGGGGATTTGGCAGTGACCGAAAGAGTCGGTCTCTAAGCAAAAGGACCTTATAAGCTAGTGGGGGGACATGCAACAAATAACATATGAGTAAATAATACTATTAGATATAATTAAGTGGTATGAAAAACATAAAATAGGGTAACAGGATTAAAAGCAAAGGAGGCAGAGGTGTTATTTAAATAGACACCTGAAGGACAAGAAGGAGTTAAGTCCCACGTAGATCTGGGAGGTGTACATTTTAAACAGCAGGACCAGCTAGTGCTGGGCCCATGAGCCTGGACTCACTCAGTGTGTTGAAGAGTCAAAGTCAAGGCCCATGTGTCTGGGGACTGGTGAGTGAATGGGAAAAAGAGTAGCAGATAGGGTTCCCTCCTTTGGCAAGGGGAGATCAATAGGACCTTATGGCTGGGGGTAATAAATGTGACTTCATTCATTTTACAAGCTGTCAGGGGAGTGCAATGAACTGGTCTGACTGTTACAAGGCTTGCCCAGGCTGCTATGTGAAAAATGGACTTGAACAGAGTGGAAGGAGAGAGGCCAATTAGGCAAGAGAGTGTAAGGAATGGGCTAGGGTGGAATCAGAGAGCAGGCTTTGACTGAGTGAGAGATGTATTTTAGAGGTAGAGTTAACAGAACTTACTAGTAGATTTGAGTGGCATGGTACAGAGCAAGAGTAATTCACAAGAACCCCTATATTTTGGTCTTGAACCATTTGGTGGACAGTGGTGCCATTTACAGAGGATGAAAATGCCTTGGATGGAAGTTGATTTGGCCTGGGGCATGGGTTGGGAGGCTGGATAAGAATCAACAGTTCTGCTTTGACTCTTAAGTAGCAGACATTTTAAGAAGAGGGGGGAGTGGGTAGTTGGAACCGGGTGTTCCAGAGTAAAATTGGGCAGGAGATACTGATTTTTAACTTAAAAGAGCAATCAACAGTATCTTTGGGTGCTTGCTACGTACCCAACACCACTAGAAGAAAAATGTTTTCCATTGTCAGAAAAGGGCTTCTCCCTGAGAGCTCCCTGAATAGTCCCAAGCGAAGGCTTTGCCTTTGGGCAGGATAGTGAGATGGAGCACCCACCTGTTTCTGAGAAGAGACTTTCCAGGGTAGCCATCTGGCATCCCCTGCAGAATCCCAGATCTTTGGCACAAGTTTGTCTTTAAAACAACACCACAATTAAGCTTCTGTGAAGTGTGGTGCTGTATAAATCCACCGTGTTAGAGATACCATCTTGACATCTAGCTATCGTTCCAAGAGCATCACGCGGCACCCAAACAAAGGCCTTTCATTGTGGCTTGTGTTTAACCTCAGATGCAAATAGCTATGTGGGAAAACAAATTTCTCATGGGTTGTAAGTACTATTCAGACCAATTAATACTTCACTGCGTATCTATAGGATCTTCAAGTGTTTAATTTCTTAGAAACAACTCTTGATGCTGCCAGTCCTTAAATGAATCAGCTGAATGTTAACGATGTAGTACTGTCATTATTTGTATTATTTATATTGTGTTGAATTATTTAACATTTTCTAATTCTTCAGAGGCAGCTATGCCAAGCATATTAAAGACACAATTCTTGCCAGGATCAGAGAAAGAAACAAAGAGAAAAAAGAAAAGAAAGAAAGATGGATGGATGGAAGGAAGGAAGGAAATCTCTAAGGTGGAAAGTGTAGGGACAGGTAGTATGCTGGTGGTTTTAGTAGTTAGCAGCAATAGGATATTAGAAAATTACAACTTTCTGCTTCTCCTCCCCCCAACAAATTTATCATTGCTGGGATGCCAATCTCAGAAATCTAGACTAGGAGAGTTTTGAGAATTGTTCATTGATCGATCTACCCCTCCATTCATTAAGTCACCACAAAGAGAGAATTTACAGTGACGGTGGGGAATATTTTCAGTGATACACTTGTCAAGGAAAGAGAAACGGTATCCACCCTTAAGTTAGTTCATGCTTGAGTAATTAATAAGCAATTTCCCAGATATCAACAAGTCGTAAAATGTTACTATGTGAATAATTGAATTGTGCCAAAGCCACAAAGGGAAAAGTACAAAGTACAGTGTGAGTCCATAACAAAGCACCACGCATGGGTGGGGACAAAGGGCAGGTCAGGAACTTTTTTTGAGGAAATGATGTTTCATTTGAGACCCTAATGACAAGTAAAAGTGAACCAGGAAAAGGAGCAATGGGTAAGGAGTGAAAGGAAGTAACCCTAAAGGAACTATGGATCTAGATGAGCAAATGTGATACATCCTCTAGGTACAGCCCCGTGTCCTGAACTTATCAGTGTCATTAGCATAATGGAACTACAGGCCCAGAGTTCTTTTATTCTCTGTTTACTCCACCCTATTTCTGGGTTTTTATTTCGTTCTTCTGTTTTGTTTTTATTTTTTAATTTAGACCACCCAGGGTAGGCCCCTTGCTTCAAAACCCAGTTGTGCGACCTTGGATCGATACAAGAACATATTACAGTTGTAAGGATTCAACCAGATGATAGTGCCTTGCACAGCAACTAGTGCACATAGTAGGTGTTTAGTGGTTTTGGTCTTCTTCTCTTTGCACATGGGTAATCAGTGTACACCAATGCCTATAAACCATATAGCACAGGGGTGACAACTGAGAATACTTAGGAGATGAAAATGTATTTCACTTAGGCTTGAATAGATGACAGGTTTTTTTAAAAAGTGTCAGTGGTGCAGGAAATTGAAAAGAGAGGAGGTGTGGAGAGCCATTATATCATGATGAAAGCTTCAGGAACAGGGTGGTATGACCAGGGAAAAATCCGGTTCGGTCACAATGCAAGATAAATGGGGGGTTGAGTGAGGAAGGAGCCTGCATGAGTATGTTGGAGTCCGATTATTTTCAACCCTGAATGATAAGCTAAAGAATGTTTATTTTATCTTACAAGCAATAGGGAGTCATTTGAGGTTTTGAATAAGAAGAAAGAATTGAATTAGACTAAGCAATGGTACAGAATGGATAGGCGAAGAGTTTAGAAGCACTGAGAATAGTTGGCAGATCTTATCCAGGCATGACTTAGGGTAAGTGTAGCACGAAGGAACAGGTGGGAAAGGATTATAACCCACGAGCTGACTTTATCTGGTAATGGGGTTATGTGAGACATCTGAGAGGAAAGGATTATCTATAAATCTAAGGATGGAGCCCAAGAGGATCAGTTAATACCAGTGGGGATGTCAGCAAGAGCTGCTGTTTTCAGGGTCTCCCTATCCCTGACTCCCCAGAAAGAGTTAAAGTAGGGTTAGCTTTAGAAATCTTATTCTAAAGAGTTATGGAATGTCGGGAAGGAAAATGCTTACCGTCTGCTGAAATAAAGAGCTAGAATTTGGCTAATGCATTTGGATTATCTAAAAAGATGAATTTGGCAACCATCCACATATGGTTAATGGTTTAAACTACAGAAATCCATGAGATCAGAGCCTCGAACCTTAACACTGAGAGGACAGGAGGCAGAAAAGTGGGCAGCTGTAAAATGGACAAGTAGTCTGGGAATTAGGGGACCATCTAAGGACTGTACTATCATGAAAATAATGAAGATTTTTAAAAAAGATTTATTTATTTTAGAGAGGGAGAGAGAGCACAAGTGGGAAGGGCAGAGGGAGATGGGGACAGAGAATCCCAAGCAGACTCCTGCTGAGTCCTGCTGGAGCCCAACCCCAGCTTTGATCTCAGGATCTCACGAGATCATGACCTGAGCTGAAGCCAAGAATTGGATGCCTAATGGACTGAGCCACCCAGGCATCCTAAGGAAGGCTTTTTAAGGAGTTTGACATGGGGCGCCTGGGTGGCTCAGTGGGTTAAAGCCTCTGCTTTCGGCTCAGGTCATGATCCCAGGGTCCTGGGATCGAGCCCCGCATCGGGCTCCCTGCTCCACAGAGGAGCCTGCTTTCCTTCCTCTCTCTCTGCCTGCCTCTCTGCCTACTTGTGATCTTTGTCTGTCAAATAAATTAAAAAAAAAAAATTTAAAGAGTTTGATGTGACATGTTTTGAGAATGTCAAGTGCTTCCTGGAAATTAAGAGAAGTGAGAAGTTAATAGAGCCAGGAAATAAGGAGAACAAGCTATAAAAGTATTCATGCTTTCTATGAGAATAGGATCAATGGGAGCTAGAATGTAAGAAGTTAGGCACTAAACAAATGCATCTGTATATGCGTATGTGTGTGTGTGTGCATGCGTTGCATGTACATACATGTATACATACACACACATTGGCCCTGGGAAGACACACAGACACATAGACACACACACACACACCACACACACACACACACGGTTGCCTCTAGGAAGGGGAACTAGATATCAATGGGACAAGGATGGGAGTAAGGCTTACTCTTTATTATAACCTTGTGTTTTTTTTTATTTTATACAAAGTGCATATAGATCAACTCTATTAAAAGTAATAAAATTATAGTTTTAAAAATTGCTTGATGGTGAGGAAGATGAAGAACTGAGTGCTGACTGCCTTCAAAAATTTTGACTGCTAAATATAAATAATATAGTGAGGTGATGTATTTGCTAATTTTTATTTACAGACAAAGAAAAAGCATCTGATGGGGAAGTGGCACGTACAAGACAAAACAGATGATAGCAGAAGAAGCACCATTCTGACCAAGCAGGTCACATTCTGTTTAAAATCACCAGGGAAATGATTAAACCTCCACAGGAGCATCTCTTACTCAGAGATGAGTAAGAAGTAAAAGACAGGTGAGCAAAAATAAAGAGACCCTTTGCAGATGAAGGACTGTCAAAGGATTTCTGACACACGATGAAGCTAAGTCAGTGGGTCACAACCTAGTAGGCCACTGTCACCTCTGCAGAGGAGAATATTCATCCCTGAAACTGAGAGGTTGGGCTGGGGCAGAAGAAAAGGCCCAAATATTTATTGAGGGCTTGTATTCATTTCCTATTTTTGCATAATTTGTCAGCACAAATTTAGCAATTAAATATGGTATCCATTCCTCAGCTCACTGTTCTGTAGGTCAAAAGTCCGGACAGGTTCAACTAGGCTCTCAGCCTACATTCTCATAAGGCCAAATCAGTGTGTTGGCCAGGTTAGGTTCTTATCTTAAGGCTCTGGAAAATATCTGCTTCTAAGTTTATTTGGTTATAGGAAGCATTCAGTTCCTTACAGCTGTGGGACTGAGGTTCCCATTCCCTTGCTGGCTGCCAGAGAAGCCTTTCTCTGATCTTTGCATGTGCTCCTCTCCATCTTCAAAGTCAAGAATGGCTCATCAAATACTTCTTGCATTTGGAATCTCTCTGACCTCTGCCTCTGTTACAAGCCAGAGAAAGGGCTCTCTGCTTTGAAAGGGCTCAGTTGATTAGGTAACTGATTTGTAACCTTGACTACATCTGCAAAATCTCTTTGCCATGTTGCATAACATAATCACAGGAGTAATACCAAGGGGTGGAGATCATGGGAGCCATCTTAGAACTCTGCTTATTATCAGGAAAAAATGTTTGAGTACTTTCAGAGAATCAAGTCCTATGTTAGGTTCTGGGCATTACCCTGAAGAAGCCCCCTGAAAGTCTGGAGCTCTTACAGAGCTTATCTTCTGGGAAGACAGATAAGACAATGAATATGTAAAAATAAAACAGGGTAATTCAGACAGGGATATGTTCTCTTAAGAAAATTGAGCATGATGTTGTAATTGAAACTGGGAGGTATGAGTGCTTCTATTTGAGATCAGGAAAGGCCTCTCTAAAATGGCAGCATTTGAGTTGACTTCTGAATGATATAAGGAACCATTGTTCATGGGAAGAGCAAGGACACAGTTTCCAGGCAGATGGAACTGCAACATTTCTAAGGAAGAAAGAAGGTTGGCATATGTAATGAGGAACAGAAACAGGTTTGATGTAGATGGACTGAACATTCCAGTTGTCAGTCAAAATAACAGGATATTCCAAAATGACCCTCCCCCAGAAGTATTCATTGACCATCCATTGACAGATTTTTATTAAATCTCATCAACTTCACTTCATTATTTAGCATATTTATGTAAAAATAAGACAGACCATCCTTAAAAATCTATCGGTTAACTCTAACAACACATATTTATTGAGCAGTCTGTATATGCCAGTCGCTACTCTAGTTCTAGGAATAAATCAGTGAACAAAACAAACAAATGTCATTTTGACACATTGTGCCATTTACATTCTAGTGGGAGTGATACAAGAAACAAAACAAAACAAAACAAATATAGAGCATGTTAGGTTGTAAGAAGTGCTAAGGAGAAAAAATAATATTAGGAAAAAGCACAGCAAGATTTTTCACCCATCTCTCCACTAATTCCACTATTCATTTCTCCATCCATATATGCATCCATCCATCCTACATTGACGGATTGCAGGTCACACATTGAGGATACAAATTAAATAAATGATAAGACTTCTTCCAGCCAAGACAGAGTTACTGCTACCAAATGTGTTGAAAACACATACATATAAATTTTCCCTAAGGATAGCAGGCAATCCTTAAGAAAAGAAAACACGAGATGAGCCTCCTGTTTGTCCTAGTTTCCTACTGCGGGCATGTCCTGGGCTGCAGTGTAGGGAGACAGAGCCCAAGCAGACCACAGTAATTTTGCTGAGCTCTAGAGACTAGTATGAATGTGCAGAACTGCTGAAGCATCTGGGACTTCCAGAGCAGGATGCTAGAAAAGGGGTATCTGAGGACGGCAAGAGCCCTAGGAATCTCTGTACAGGTTTTTGGTGAATCCTTGGCTTCAGGCTAGACTATGCATTCAGAAGGAAAATCCTGTGAGTCCTGAAAGAGAATGACTGTTTTAGGACTGAGAGCAGAACAGGAGATAGAAATTACATAATGCTAGAAGACAGAATTCTGGCCCAGTTAGATAATGGCAGACATCTCTGAGAACCTTGGGTATTTAGTTCAGACTTCAAAAACGCCACACCCTATGAGCAAAGACCAAACCCCAGATAAGAGCCATACCTTAGTACGAAAGACAAAACTGGCCCACACAAGCCCTGACAAAGAACAAAAACACATTTCACAGGACAGAGAAGATTCCAAGTAATTTAACTGTTTGCCAGTCAAAATATAATTCCCTCTAATGAAAGACACTGTAAATCAGATTTCCTATGATGTATTACCCATAATGTCAATGTTGAATGTGCAACCAATTAATTACTATACATGATAAAGAGAAAGAAAATGTGGCATGAAAAACAAGAAAAAAGACAGCCAAGGCAGTCATAGAGATTACTTAGATGTTGGAATTAAGAAAGGATGTTAAGCAAAATAATATAAATATGTGCAAGAATTTAATGGAAAATATGGAACTACTGAGTCAACATGAGGAATATCAGCAGATAAATAAAAGCTGTTAAAAATGGAAAGTCTACAACAGAAAAGTGTAACATGTGAAATGAAAAATCTTCTAGATTGGCTTTAAAACAGACTGCAGACTCCAGAAGAAAGAGTCTGTGAGGACAAATCCATAGAAGTTACCCAAGCTGAAAGAGAAAAAATAATTTAAAAAAATGATCAGTACCTCAGGGACCTATGAAAAGGTATCAAGCTTGATTTTTTTTTCCTGTTTGATATTTTATTTATACATTTCATATTTTCTTCTGATTGCTTATCTCAGGTTTGGGAACTTTTGCAAAGGCAAAAAAAGATAATCAAGCTTTCTAACATATATGTAACAAAATTTCTCAAAGGAGAGAAGAGAGGGAAAATGGAGAAGAAAAAAAAAAAGAAAGATATAATGGAAAAAATTCCAAATTTAGTGAAAAATATCAACCTACAGATTAAAAAAACTCAAAGAAATACAAAAAGAATAAGCACAAAGACAATGATACCAAGATACAGCACAATAAACTGCTATATAGAGAGCAAATGCTGAGGCTCCTTGGTGGCTCAGTAGGTTGAGTGTCTGCCTTCTGCTCAGGTCATGACATTAGGGTGCTGGGATGGAGCCCCACATTGGGCTCTCTGCTCAGCAGGGAGTCTGCTTCTCACTCTGTGCTCTCTCTCTCCCAAATAAATAAATAAAACCTTTAAAAATTATTTTAAAATACAGAGAAAAATCTTAAAAACACCCATACTACATATGCATACATACATTTACCTATAAGGAAACAATGATGTGAACTGATGACTGGCTTCTTACCAGAAACAATGGAAACCAGAAGATAGTGAAATGACATCTTTTAACTGCTAAAATAAAAAGAAATGTCAATCCAGAATTCTATATCTAATAAAGATATTCTTTTTTTTTTTTTTTAAAGATTTTATTTATTTATTTGACAGAGAGAGATCACAAGTAGACAGAGAGGCAGGCAGAGAGAGAGAGAGGAGGAAGCAGGCTCCCTGCTGAGCAGAGAGCCCAATGCGGGACTCGATCCCAGGACCCTGAGATCATGACCTGAGCCGAAGGCAGCGGCTTAACCCACTGAGCCACCCAGGCGCCCTAATAAAGATATTCTTTAAAAATGAAGATAAAATAAAGCTATTCAGATAAATAAAAGCTGAGAGCATGTTGCCAACAGATCTGCCTACAGAAGTTCTTCTGTTAATAAGAAGTTCTTTAGCCCCCAGAAAAATGATTCCAGATTGAAACTTGAATCTAGAGGGTGGAATTAAGGGGGGTTTAAAATGACAAACATGTAGGTAAATACAAAACACTATCTTTCATTACCTCTTAATTTCTTCTAAAAATGATTGTTGAAAACAAAAATAGGAGCATTACAAGTCAGATTATCATATGTGTAGATTTTGCTCAGATAATACAAGGGATAGAACAGATAAATGTAAACAAGCTATTTTAAGTAAAATAGTGTAATATTGATTTTGCTTTTAATTAATTTCATTTCAGAGATAATTCTAATTTAGATTTTGAAAAATTAGGCTACATTATCACAATTTTTAGAACATTAAATAATATCTAGCTGAAATTATATAGATAAAAAGCCAATAGAGATTAAAGGAAATACTAATTTAAAAAAAAAACTTTCTTAAAAAAAAAAAAAGCAGCAAAGAAAAAAGAATGGAAGAGCAAAAACTAAGCCAAAATAAGAATAAACAAAACAAAATGAAAAAACCCCAAATAAGACAAATATAAAATAGTAAGAGATATGAACCCAGTCATATCAATAATCACATTAAATGTAAATGTGCTAAACATTCCAATTAAAAGCCAGAAAAGGGGGCACCTGCATGGCTCAGTGGGTTAAAAGCTCTGCCTTTAGCTCAGGTCATGATCTTGGGGTCCTGGGATTGAGCCCCATATCGGGCTCTCTCCTCAGCAGGGATCCTGCTTTCCCCTCTCTCTCTCTTTCTGCCTCTCTGCCTACTTGTGATCTCTGTCAAATAAATAAATTTGAAAATCTTTAAAAAAATAAATCAGAATAGTTATAACAGATTAAAAAAGCAAGGCTCAACTATATGCTGTCAACAAGAACTGCATATTAAAGACAGATAGGTTAAAGGTAAAAGGATAGAAAATGTATACTGTGCAAATAATACACATAATAAAGCTGGTGTGGCTATATTAATATCTGAATTAGACTTTAAGACTAAGGATACTAGCAGAGATAAAGAAGGACATTCATAATCATAAAAGAATAAATTGGTCAGGAAGATAAAATGAACATAAATATGCATTCACTTATTAACAGACCTTCATAATGAATGAGCCAATGATTGACAGAACTAATACACATCCATAATCATAATTGGAGATTTTAATACTCCCTCTTTGTAATTTACAGAACAAATGAACACACATAGCAAATTAGTATGTATAGCAATTGGGAAGCTGTTATTAATCCACATGACCTGCACGACATTATAGAACACTATAGCAACACTTTAGAATACACATTCTTTCAAGGGCACTGAACTATCCACTAAGATAGACTGTATTTTAATACATTTCAAATGATTGAAATCTTACAACATGAGATGAACCAAAAATCAGTAACAGTAAGATATATATATTTATATATACATAGATAGATATATAGATAGGTAGATAGATAGATATAATAATAAAATGTCTAGAAATTTTCCCAAATAGTTGAAAATTAAAGAATACATTAAATAGCTTATGGATCAAAAAATAAATCCAAGGGAAAATATTGGAAATATTAGAAACAAAATGATAATATAATAATTTGTTAAAGATGCTGCTAAAAAAGTGGTAGAAAGTTATAATATTAAATGTTTATATTAGAAAATAAAAAAAAATGTAAAACCATTAAGCTGCACTTCCGTCTTCAAAAGTTAGAAAATAGATTTCATTTAAGCATCTTCACTACAATTATAGGGAGAAGAAAAAACAAGTACTATAAGAAGCTAAGTTAATTTTATAAGTTAAATTTGTAGTACAAGAATGGAAGTGCTTTTTATTTCTTTCATTATGAAGTGAAATAAAATTTTTTGAAAGTTAGAAAAAGAAGAGCAAACTTTACCCAAAGCAAACAGAAGAAAGGAAGTAATTATAATAATTATAAAGGACAAATAAAATGAACTGGAAAATATGTAAAGAATAAAGAAAATTAACAAGTTAAACACTGTCTTTATAAAAGAATAATGAAATCGATAATGGCAAAAAGAAAGAAAAACACAAATTGCTAACATCAACAGTAACACAGTGGATATTGTTACTTAATAATAGGTAATAAAAGGGTAATAAAAATGATATTACAAACAACTTTCCACCAATAAATATATCATAGAATTGACAAAATCTTGGAAAAACTCATCTTACCAAAACAGACTAAAAAAGTCATTGAAAATCTGGAAAGTCTATATATCTTTAAAAAATTGAATTTAGAATTTAACAAAGAAATCTTTCAACAAAGAAAACTCCAAGTTCAGGTGGTTTCACCAATGATTTCTATAAAATATTAATGAAAAGACAAACTAATTCTATACAAACTTTGTTAGAAAACAGAAAGAGGGAATGCTCCTCAACTCATTTTATGGGACCAGAATAACCCTATTTCAAAACATGACAAAGGCTTTACAAATAAAGACCAATATCCCTTATGAAAATAGACACAAAATCCAAATTCAATATCAATCCAATACTCTATAAAAGGAAAAATAAATTGGCCAAGTGGGTTTTTATTCCACAAAAGCAATCAGTGCAATTAATCAAAGCAATTTACCACATTAAAAGAATGAAAGAGAGGGATCATATTAGTCATCTCGATATTTGCAAAAAAAAAAAAAAAAAACAGAAAAGCTTTTGACAACATTCATACCCTTTCATGATTAAAAATTAGCAAGCTAAGAACAGAAATACACTTCTTCATCCTGTAAAGGCTATTTATGAAAACCCTACAGCTAACATCATAGCTAATGGCAAAATAGTGAACGTTTTCTCCTTAATTTGGGGAGCAGGAATATTTAAGTTCTCATCACTTTATTCAGCAATGTAGTTAGGTTCATAAACATTGCAATAGAGCAAGAAAACTAAATAGGACCATAAAGATTGAAAACCTACAAGTAAAACTGTCTTACTTGCAAACAGCATGATTATTTATGTAGAACATTCTAATCAATCTATTAAAAGGCTACTAAAATCAACATGTTAACTTAGCATGGCTCCAGAATACAAGATCACCATACAAAAATCAACTTCAATTCCATATTCTAGCAGCAAGACAGCTCAAAAGAGAACTTTGAATGAATTTTAAAGTGTCATTTCCAATATGTCACACCATTCACAAACATTATTTTGAGACCTAGACATAAAGTTAACACCATAAATCTTAGGAAGAAAATTACACTATTTTTGCTACTTTGAAGTAGGTGGAGTTTGCTCAGAAAGCCTGCAAAAAGCCCTAAACATAAAACAATTATATATGGGACCTCATTAAAAATTTTAAGTCTGCTAATGGAAGGACATTGTTGGGGCACCTGGTGCCTCAGTTGATTAAGTGTCTACCTTGGGTGCAGGTCATGATCCCAGGGCCCTGGAATCAAGCCCCCCTCTCACTTTCTCTCTCTTTCGAATAATAACTTATTTTTTTATAGAAAGATATTGATAAGAACATAAAAAAGCAAGCCATAGAGAGGAGAAAATATTTATTTGATGAACAAAGACACATTTATAATAAGAAGACAAATAAGTAAAAAAAAAAATGGGCAAAAGCCTTGAAATAGACAGTTCATAATAGATGTTATTAATCTATTAATAGACACTGAAAGTAGATAGACGCTGAAAGTGTCTATTAATAGACACTTATTAATAGACAATATCAATGTATTAATAGACACTTCATAATAGATGTTATTAATGAACTCACTAAGAGATGTCCAGCATCATTCATTATCAGGGAAACACAATTAAAGACACCAAATAGCATTTCACACCGACTAGAAGGACTAAAACTTTAAAAAGACATACACCGACTTTTGGAGAGGATATGGAGAAAATGGAGCTCTCATACATTGCTAAGGAAGTAAGACACAACCATTTTGGCAGTTTGGCAGATTTTTAATGAAATAAATAAAAATAAAAATAAATAAGCTTCACCACCAGTAAAGCCATTCCTAGAAATAAAAAGGTATGTCCACACAAAGGCTTACTCAAGAATATCCGTAGCTGCTTTATTCATAACAGTCCTAAATTAGAAACAATCCAAACAGTCCAAACCAGAAATAACCCAAATGTCCTTCAACAGAATGCATAAGCGAATTGTGGTATTTTCATGCAATAGAAGCCTAATCAACAACAAGAACCAAGGAACTACTGAGGCATGTACTGAGAAGATTGTAAATGTTCGTGAAAGCAATCTACTTCTCTTTGGACTCAGCTCCAGTGTTTGCTACCCTCAGCGAGATTTTCCCCACCCACTGGCCTCACCCCAGGCAGAGCCAGGCACTGCCTCTCCTATTCTTTGGTTGTGGTATCTCACTTGTGCTCCTCTGTATCACTGTGCTAAACCAGAGCATTGTAAATATATGTTTTCTTTTCTTGCCAAAGAGCTCCTTGAAGTCAATCATGGTCTTACTCATTTCTTTATCACCAACATCCTGTCCACCACTGGACGTAGTGTTAAGACTCAATCAATATTTGTGAAAGAGTAAAGGAATATTATGGATGCAACTTTTCTCTCCTGTGAGTTTCCTAAGGCCAGTGTGATAGTTATTCAATAATGTCCATTAGGTAATAAGTGATTCTCATTACCTGGATGGAAGAACTGGATTGCTGGGTTAGGTTTCTACTTCAATATTTGTTTTTTTATCAGTGAGAGTTTGGCAGATGGAATTGAGAGCTGGGTTAGTAGCTGTGCAGCCTGTCAGAGTCACTGCCGGGGGGGCTGGAGCATGTTGGCAGCAGTGGGAGGTGAGGTAGGCAGTGCCATCCTGAGGACAGCAGTTGCTATTCTGTTGCTTCCTGGCTGAGGGGGCAGAGCAGAACTCTTTTTCTGAGATCTCAGCAGGAGCAAGCCTGGATACAGACGTGAGTAGAGGACAGAAGCTGGGTGAGACATTTTAGCCTCTTCATGATTTGAGGAGGCGCTAAGAAATCATCCTCCCAGAGAGAAGGATGTGGGCAGAAACCAATTCTGTCCTTAACTGCAAGTATAACCTTAGCAAAAATTAAAAAATATATTCTAAACTTAAGCACACAAAATTGGTAATAGTGTCTAAGAACACATGTAAGAAATTTTGCAAATTCTATTAGTTAGATGGAAACTTCATTTACCTTATGGTACCAGAACAATTTTTTTAAAAATTTTATTTATTTATTTGACAGACAGAGATCACAAGTAGGTAGAGAGGCAGGCAGAGAGAGAGGAGGAAGCAGGCTCCCTGCTGAGCAGAGAGCCCAATGCGGGGCTCGATCCCAGAACTCTGAGATCATGACCTGAGCCAAAGGTAGAGGCTTAACCCACTGAGCCACCCAGGTACCCCCAGAACAATTCTTAAATGCATACTCCACTCATAGTCATCTTAAATTCCATTTTAAATAATCTTGATTTGGCCTTATTTATTGTATCTTATAGAATTTAAATAGGAAAATTTTCATATAGAATGCTCTTGGCATAGTTCAGGGATAAACTGTAACTATTTCTGGGAACAGCAGAAATCAGATGTGATAGCATCAGAAACAGAGGAGAAGAAGGCAATGAAAGGAAGGTTAGTGTAAGGGTAAGTGTCAAGCTATCTAGTATCTTCATCCTCTTAACTAAACAGGTCTTATCTTCCTTCAGTACCTGAGATTTACCCTCGTCTCCCAGTCAAATATTCCATTCTCTCTAGCTCATCTTTAGCTACACATAAATCTGATTAAAGAAAAGGCAATTAAGCATGGATGACCAATAAGTAGGGTTAACCTCTAGTATAGAAGAAAGCACTTGGTGAAACCTAAAACAAAATAAAGCTGTTATCATTTCTATCTCTAAACAGGAGCTTTGGCTCCAAGTGACCCTCTATTTGGAGTGTGTATGGAAGTTCTAATACTAGGAGGATCATATAGTTTTCCTGGCCCACTCCATGAAGCCATGGTGAAAAAACATGTCACCCACTCTCCTTTCTTGTCTTTGCAAGTAGTACTGTATGCCACCAGGCTGATTATTGTCATCACCAGAAGAAAGAGTATGGATTAATTCAATATATATCCAACTTAAGAATGGCAAATCTGGAACACAGTGACTCACTTGTATTTGAGTCCATGTTGAGAAGTCTATACTTATGGTTATGTTTGTCTATCTCTAAATTACTGCATTGACCCTGCCTTAGGTCTCCCCCCAAAAACATGGCCATCAAGACCAAAAGATCAATAAACATTAAATAATATAACTACAAAATTGATTTTGATAAAGGAAAACAGGATAAGCCCATTGCTGCCTTCATTGCTATTCTTCCCTCTTTTATTTTTAGAATTATTAAACCACCTTATTTCACAAACTTTCCAATATTTCAGTGTACTTTTCTGCCTAAATCTAGACAGTGTCAATTTGGCATTTACAATCCCATGTATAATTATTAACTTTTGAATGTCCGTAGATAATATGTATGGATGCAAAACATATTTTGCATCATTCTAGGGTATTTCTAAGACCATAGTTTTTCAGTTTGATAGGGTAATGAATTGGGATGAATACATTTTTTTTCTTGTTTCTGGACACATTTATGCACACACATGCACACACATCTTCAGTGTTTTCCTTTTATTTATCACAGAAATTCAACCAGGGATGCCTCTTCTGCATTCTTTCTCCTTTGTACATGGCACTAATAAGTTTATTCATTAATGAATAGCCTGCACAATTTTCTTCCAGCCATTTTTCCCACCAGAACAGAAGGCTGCTTCTGAGCAACTTCAAAGTTCAAGTTGAAGTATCAGGTATGACTCAGAATGGGTCATTTCTCTTTTTCTCAGAATTATATTGAAATGAACCTGTTCTAATAGGCATTAAAGGTAATTAACTTCGGCTTCACTCAGCAGGAACCTCATATAATCAGAGTCCAATTTGGCAAAACTCAACCCATTTTGTATGCCGAAAGGGCACCTTAGAGAAATCAAGACCTTTTGAAGGACTAATGGCAGAAGGCTAAGAAGAATGTATCCCTTTTTACTACAGCAGCCACATTGAACTTCTGCAACTATACTACTAACAACATTACCAAGCACTGTTCTTACATGTTGTCTTATTTAGAAGTAAAAACAATGTTACCAGTTGGAAGGTTTTGTATGTTCCAGCTTGTTTGTTAGAGATTTCTAAGGAGAAGCAAATTTGTGGTTGGCCACAAATAAATATTCAAATGCTTCATGGTGATTTTTAATTGGGCTTTCACTTTGTCAAATTCTAGAAACTACTAGACATGTGTGCTATGGAAACACAATAGTTTCTAAGTTAAATCTACCTTAAATTAGGTAAGTGACATATATAAGAATTAGGGATGATATTATATGGCATTTTATTTTTGTAAGTGTATACCTTATAAATGGGTACATTTATATGGGTAAGAATATCAAACAAACAGAAAAGAAAAATTGCTAAGTTTCAACATAATTTCTTGAACCCTCCAGAGCAAAGGGATTACTAGACAAAAAAAAATCAATACTGTCTCATTGCCTTTCTCCCTGGCCTTATTCTATCAGAAACACTATCTTGTGTTGTAAATCTTTAATTTGCTTCTAACGTGGCAACAGTCGCAAAAGGTTTGCAGCTTTTAGACAATACAGGCCCAAGATCTTTTGGTTTATGAATATAAAAGGAATAAAATGCACATCAATGGCAAATGAAAGCCTTTTATTAAATCAAATATAACTATATAACATGTTCTAGCAGCCCTTGTTTTTCTTTCCCATTTATATAATTTTTGTATATTGGCAAAAGTCTTCCAGCTCACTTTTATTCTCTTTCTCACACTCACCACATGAGGTAAGTTGGAGTAGCTTGCTTTCAAGGCCAAGTGCCAGAGGAGTAGAGAAAGGATGCGAGCTTCCCGGAGTGCCCCAGCAAAGCCTTGATCCAGATTGCAAATTCCCCGTCCCTTAGTCCCGCACTCATTAGCCACTAAGTCCCAGCTCCTCTCATCTCTTCACACCCCCAAAGCTTCTTACCCTCAACTTATTTTAATGAAGCCCACGAGACCTCCTTTTGGCTGGTTTTCAGGCTCTTTTCCTATTACTCCACCACTTTCCTAGCCTCTAGGCAAGATTTACTCCAAAGCCTAGGGAAAAGTTAATTTGCTGATACGTATTTCTAATTGGCCTGCTGTGGCCAATGCCTATTGCTTTTCCCTCCAGAGGAGCTGATTATGTGCCTTTCCTACAGAGATTCAACATATCCGCCCTCCTAGATGCAGTATTGCCTTGGACTAGTCCCTCATGACCTTTACTTCCCTTGACTTGCTAATAGAGTCTTATCCAAGGGCAGAGTATGGGAAAAATTAAATAGAAAGGAAGAATTTTTGTAAACACCCAAGTCTGTGGAATTTTATCTTGTTCTTCCTAGATATGCTCCAGGCCATACCAGGACCTGCTCAGACACAAATTTTCTTAAACATATTTTGTCCTGAGTACCTGTAAATCCCAGGGTCCTAATCTTTCTTCACGGTCTCTCATCACTCCATTGGCTGTAATACGGTAGATGCATGTAAGGAATTTCTCTCTCTCCTAACACCTCTCCTATCCCTTGTCTTACTGTTGTAGATAATACAATCCTGGACTCCTGAGGTAAGAAGATGCAGATCCTCTTAGGCAAAAAGGAACTCAATTGGCATTCATCATGCATCGCTTTGAGATATAAACCTGCATTTTAAAAAAGATGTTCCAGTCTTTGTAAATCAAATGGCAAGTCCCTGCTGACATCCAAGTGTGTATAATATACTGGTGGGAATGATCAGTAGTTGGTCCAGTCCAAGGCAGTGTTAAATCACACTGATTTTATGAGCTTGGAGCAGCACTTACTTGGTATTCTCTTTCTTACACAATAATCCTTGGCAAGCGTAAGCACTAGGGATTTATAACACCACATGTAATTTTAGTCACCATCCAAAGTATATTATCCTTCTTTTATGGGAATACCAGGTGATATCTATCTATACAAAACCATTTATCAAGTTCTCCAAAGAGCCAAGCCTTGGGCTAAGTTAAAATCACAGTTACCCGGTCTATTCCTAAAATCAGGTAGATATTAAAATGTTCGATTTCAGCTTTCTTTTCTCAAAGCCCTTAGAATATCCTTTTTGTGTTCTTATGTCAGTAGACAGTGTGTAAGAGATAGGACTTGGTCTGGCTGATGACTGAGGAAGTGTTAGCACTCTGGGCCATAATGGTGACTCCTACACCTCATTGTACAAGATATGTCGATACAGCTAAGAGCTTTGGACTAAAAAGTGCTGAAGCTAGGACGTAACCTGGATGATTTGTGTTTTCTCTGTATTTTAATTGAATTTCCATGTTAATTTAAACAAATCTCACTACTGGTTGCGTTTGATGTAGTTGAAGTTTTAGATTTCTAGAGTAGAGTGACAATTAAGACTCTACAGGCTGATAACTTTTATTTTGTTTCTTTGGATGTTTATACAAATATGAACACTTCCAGTATTCAAAATGCCATATTCAGAGTTCAAGTTAAAATCTTATCATGAGGGGCACCTGGGTGGCTCAGTGGGTTAAGCCGCTGCCTTCAGCTCAGGTCATGATCTCATGTCCCGGGATCGAGTCCTGCATCGGGCTCTCTGCTCGGCGGGGAGCCTGCTTCCTCCTCTCTCTCTCTCTTCCTGCCTCTCTGCCTACTTGTGATCTCTCTCTGTCAAATAAATAAATAAAATCTTAAAAAAAAAAATCTTATCATGATGTCTGCTGAGCAGGTAAAAGAAATTTGTAGTAAAAGTTACGGTTATGACATAAAAAGAAAGAAGGCAAGAATGCTGTCATGGTAACACATTTCCAATAGACCTGAAGTAAAAAGAATCATCCAACCTAAAAGTCTAAATAACGTTTATTAGGCAATGGTCACAGTAAAACTCCTACCATACTGTTGCTGCAAGAACCCAGCTTTGTCACTACAATGACATTGTTGCCATTTGCATTTACCAGCTTAATTTGCCAAATGGCGCTCATGGATGCAAGTTGATTGTGATATTGTCAGTCTGCAGCTAATACATATAATCAGCACATTATAGGTAATTTACTTAAAGCAAAAGAACATGTGTTACTGAGGCTAGGCTAAGACATCAACTCTGGAGCTCTTGTTATCCTATTGCTTACTCACTATGGAATATGTTCCTAAACATTCTGGCATTAGTGAGTCAGTTAATCAGCAATATTCATTATATATATGGTTAAAGTAGCAAGACTACTTTAACCATATATATTATGTGGAACCTTGTGAGTTAGTCTGTGGCATTCTATTAGAATGATACAGTTTTTTAAGATTTTATTTATTTATTTACTTGATGGAGAGAGGTATAAGCAGGGGGAGTGGCAGGCAGAGGGAGAGGGAGAAGCAGACTCCCTGCTGAGCAAGGAGCCTAATGCGGGGCTCAATTCCAGGACCCTGAGATCAAGACCTGAGCTGAAGGCAGATGCTTAATGGCTGAGCCACACAGGTTCCCTTAGAATGATTATTTTTTGTTATAAATTTATATTCAGAAAATCATTAGTAGGTTAGTTTCCATTTCACTGTTTCTCTATTCTACCTACATATCTTTATAACAACTTGGATATGGTTAAGAAGAAATTTTGCTCTGGTGTATAAGTATTTTATCCCTTAAACCCAGAAAATAGGTTGGTATTGAAATGGGAGCCAAAGCTTTTGTTGCTTTTTGGAGAAAAAAAGATACTGGCAAAATAATTACCGAATTTTATTACTTCTAGTCACTGGTATATATTTTATTTTCCAATCTTATTATTTATAGTTTTACTCTGCTAGAAGAATATATTTCAGAAAGATATAAGTCCATCAGCTATCCACTTTTCTGCAAGGACAAATTCTCATTTTCTGTGTAGCGATCATTATGTCACAATGTCCTGTATTCCAATTATTTTTCATTTCTATTTAAGAGGCAAAGAGCAAAGCATAATGTCTTTCAAGAGCATAGTGATCATTCATAGAACTGAATCACAATCAATGAAATGATAACCCAAGACCTGAATAAACATAAGCATTAGTGCTAGAAAATGTCAACCCCATTGCTTCAAAAGGGCAAAAATGTCACTGAACTTTAGCTGTTTTTTTTTTTTATTTCGTACAATGGACTTATCCTGAAAATTTCCAAAAAATTCATTTAATTCTTATTAAGAGGCATGTGTTGAATTGTAAATGACATTGATGATAAAACAGTGCTGGATAATGTCAGCTATATTATTCAGCAATGTCATTCATTGCCTTTAACCCCTCTGGGCATTTAGAAAGGCCTTACCTTCTAATTTCCTCTTGTCATTCAAATGATGCCTAATGCTATTTACCAAAGAATAGGATGGTTACCTTTAATCATTTGATAAACTTTTTTTTTTCATAGCCCATAAATGGAAGTTCTAAATGAAGGCTAGGGCTTTATAGCAGATTCTTGCAAATAGTACTACAGATCATACCCCATCTGCCTTATCCTTAAGATAAGCACAAAGAATGTACACATAGATATATGTATATATCTATATCTATATCTATAGATAGATAGATATACACACATATATATATTATAAGTAATATATAATGTATATTTCTTATATATTGCTTAGTCATTATCCAGTTTAGTGGATGTTAAATTGTGGAAAATATGAAAAAAAAACAACAACACATTCTTTGCTTAATGTCCTTCACGGATTGTATCTGCATCTTCCTGTTATGTGTTGAGCTCAACATGAATGACTAGCATAATTTTTAAAAGGTAATCACTGCACAGAACAGGTCAGTTGTGTTTGACCATGTCTTCACAATCGTGTTAATAAGGAGAGAAGTCAGATGTTACTATATACCTTCCTCTCAGGCTGGTTCAAAGTTTCATTATTCAACCACATTATGTGAAAACCAATTGCAGAATGGAAGGGTTTAGCCCGGCAAGCAAGGTCAGGTGGAGAGGGTGATGTAATCTGGGAGCAGGACCCTTGGCGCTGCCTCGCAGCCTGGGGTGGTATGAGCTGGCCCAGTGGGGAGTTCATTTTCACTGCTGACCACCCTCCTGGGGCTCCCAGTCTGAACTCTGTACACAGGGTTTTCAGAAGGACCCAGAGATGACAACAAGACCACATTTGTTTGCATCTTTCAGTCAAACGGATTCTTCAAATAGTTTAAACACTGCTCTTTTGTCTTTCAGAGGACAAAACTACATTTGATAATTTAATGATAGGCTTTCAAAGATTGGAAAGGATTTTCATTAAAAGATGGCCACCACATAAACATGACTGTTTAAGAAATCTAATTTCCTTCTTACTTTATATGAGAAAATTAGGCATCTCATTGTACCTTATTCATGCTATAACCTGATTTACATCCCTGAGCTAAGAACTCAGAGTGGCATCAATCCATAGCATCTGAAAGCTTTTGCCAAGACATGTCAGAACTCCTTTAAGGAACAGTTCACCCCATACCCTAGACTTACACAATATCAGTGACCTCACAGTTCAAGTATGCCTTAATGATCCAATGGTAGGAGCAGTTTGTTGAATACATGAAATAGTTCTCACTGTTACCAGTGGGCATTTCCTAGAACTTCTGAACTATTTCTAAATGCACAACTCCACGGTGTTTTCAAAGTTTGATTTATAAAAGAAACAGACACCTAAAAGATTTTCTGTTCCAAAGCCTTCTCTTTTCTTTTTTATTTTTCTTCTTCCTTTTTTCTTTCTTTCCGTTTTCTTTTCGGTTTTTCTTTTTCGTTTTTTTTTTTTGGTCAGAAGTTGAATTGGAATAGATACCTCAAAACTATTTTGGGTCACTAAATTCCTTTGTTCTCTGGGTCTAAAATCTTGAAAGGAGTCATGAGAGGTCAATCAATTTAACACACCACTTCTACATTAGACCAAAACGAAATGAACTAAATTACTGTTGTCTTTCTTCAAATGTTGGCGCCCACACACACTCACTCACTCACTTCCCTTCTCCTGTTTCTCTTTCACGTGGTTGGACTGCCCCTCCGACAGAGAGAAAAACAATGTTCACGGGGCTCCAGGGAGAGCGCTGGAGCTGCGGACGTAGGGTGGGGCAAGGTGGTGAAACAAAGGGTGTGCTCTGAGCCTGTGGCCTCCTGGTGTCCCCTGGGCTTTCTTCCTGCCAGTGCCTGGTGCATGCAAGATGTACAGTGGAGGTGGAGGGCGGGGGAAAGGTGGCTATGAGCCAGCTCTCCCTTGGAGATACTACCATAAAAGGACGTTGGAGATACATTTTTTATTTTGCCATAAATCATAGAATAAAACAAAGAGGATGAGCATCTCAAGAATTAAGCCCAGTTCTTCTCTTTTCTTTAGAAAATGCCTCCCCAAGCTCAGAGAAACACTTGACAGTGCCCGCTTTGTGAACTTTTCACTCCATGTACAAAATGTACTGAAGAATAAATAGCACAGCAGAGCAGAGAACAGACTATGCAGCAGACTGTCCTGAGTTTAAATACTGGCTGCTACCATATCTTGTTCTATATCTTTTGTTTAATTTTCTTATTCGATAGGTGAAAATTAAATACCTCGCAGAGTCGTAAGAAAATAGATGGAACACACTAAGTACAGATCGTTGGTCATAGTGAACACTCAGTGCCTCAATATGTAGTAGTAGACCAGTCAGTAGTCCCTGACACATGCCTTCCTTTTAACCCTCCATTTTTTGGTGGCAGAGGCAGAGGGAGAGGGAGCAAGAATCTTAGTGGGCTGCATGCTAAATGCGGAGTCCAACAGGGCTCTGTCTCACAACCCTGAGATCACGACCTGAGCAGAAATCAAGAGTCAGAAACTTAACCGATGGAGCCACCCAGATCCTACAGCCCTCTATTTTAAAGGATATGAGAGAGAGGACTTCTCCCTCTGCTCCTGGAACGGAGGACTGGGAGGTTCAGCAACTTTGCGTGCCATTACTTGGTTGTGATTCCATCTGGGATAGGGATACCATAAAGTTAATTGTCCAAACTGGGACACTTTTGAGAATGAAATGGAGTGCTAATCCAGTGGGACATCAGGGCAATGGGCATAAACTGGCCTCTCCTTATAAAACTGGGAATGAGACACCCTAATTATGAGACTATCTAGGAAGATTGATTCCTGTTTCAAAGCCTGCAATTGGAGGGAAGGGTGTAATTTTCTCAAAAGCCTATTCTATTTGAAGAAGAGTAGGAAATAAGCACACTTGCTATTCTATCCAGGTAGTCCATTAAAAAAATAATTAGTCAAGACAACAAGGCATTATTACCGCTTTATCCCTGTGACAGAAATACTGGCTGGGCCATTAGGACTCCTGCGTTGACTGACCAGCTTGGGGGCTAGTTGGTTGCGTTATCATAGTCAGGGGTCCGCTCATGCCACCTAGACAATCAGGGAGTTGGATCAGGGGCCCCTGAGCTCTCCAACAGTTTAGAATTCTGTTTTTAATCTCCTAAAGCCCCAGAGTAGTACTGTGTATCAATTTCTGTAACATCTTTTGTAAACTCAGATATTGCATCCTTCTGAAAGCATTAGGTCAGGTTGTGAGTAACACACTCCTCGTGAAAGCACCATGAAGGAAAGAACACTACTCATTTGTCTTTATTGGGAGTGTTTTACATGCCAAACAGCATGGTTTCATTTAAGCTCCAGGGCAACCCTCAGTGGTAGGCACTGTCGCTGTTTGGTAGAAGGGGAATCTGAGATACAGAGAAATCAAGTAACTAGTCAAGGTCTTGCAGCTAGTAAGCAGTAGTGTGGCTGTGAATGGAGAGACTGGGACTTCAGAATCAGTGTTCTTTTTTTTTTTTTAAAGATTTTATTCATTTATTTGACAGAGAGATCACAGTAGGCAGAGAGAGAGAGAGAGAGGGAAGCAGGCTCCCTGCCGAGCAGAGAGCCTGATGCGGGGCTCGATCCTAGGACCCTGAGATCATGACCTGAGCTGAAGGCAGAGGCTTAACCCACTGAGCCACCCAGGCACCCCCAGAATCAGTGTTCTTAACCTTGTGCCATTACAGCAGAGAAGAGGCAGCAGAGACTTCCAAATTTCCACTGCTAGACTGCAAAAAGCAGAATTTATTTAGAATTTAGAAAGTGAAGGAGACATGTCCATGGGCTGCACCCTCAAATTGCTATCTTCTGGCCTACATTGTACACGAAAGCAAACTTGTCCTCGGTTGGATAAATATCCACAAAGCACCATACAGCCGTCTGGAAAACGCTCAGTTTCCATATCATAACTTGAAAGTCCTGGAATATAAATATCATTCTGATTGCTCTTCTGCTCATTGGAAACTCATTTTGAATTCTCACAACTCATGTTGTGCATTGAACGCCAACATGTGACGAAACTTTCAACTTGCATGACATTTTCTACCAAGCTTCTGAGCAGTTAACGCTTATTATTTTGCAGCACATTCAAGGGCCTTTATAATTACTTTGCCAAAGACCAAAAGGCAGTTTCTAATCAACTCACACGTTTTATCATATGGAAAGAAATATAAAAAAGTTACAACTTATGCTAACCCACATAATTTGCTTCCAGGAAGTAATTTAAAAACATGAGTTACATTGATTTGAATTACAGAGCTACCTAAGATTCATATGAAATCTAAAGAAGATGGATCTGAGTTTTGAATTTTGATTCTTGCAGGACTGATTTTTATTAACAGGTTAAAAAAATTATATTCATGAAACATCGCATATTAAACTCAGTTTTGCAGGCTCCTTCAAATAAGAATTTGTTTTGCTTCACTCATACTTCTAGTACTGTCTTTAATTTAATTTTTTTTTTTTTTTTGGATTCAAAGTTGCTGATCTTCAACTTTTTATCCATTCATTCACTCATTAATTAATTTTATTTAGCTAACCCCTTTGGAGCATCTAATGGTTTCTTTCTATACTTCCTCTTGTCATGTTGTTTTACCAAGTTCTCAGGTTCTTGAATAAATCTGTGTTGCTTCATATTTGTTGTGTTTTACCCTGAGTTGAATGCTGGATTTGGAAACTCAGTGTGAGATAGATCCTCCTCCAAGGTTTTATAACTACAAATCTGGAAATACTATATACATAGGCTTCATTTACTTCCTGAAATGCAGTGGCAACTCTTATTTTAAATACTTAGCTTAAGATAGGATTCTGACCTGCAGAAGTTATACCAGGCTGACATGCCCATAACAGTTCAAATAATAGATTCTACCCAACTTGACTGTATTGTTGCCATGGACTCTATGTCCCAGTGTCACCTATAACCTCACTCTCTCCAAAAATCAGGCAGGGGTGGAGCCAGAGGGATAACGAGATAGCAAATAAAAATAAAATCAATAATAATAATAATAATATAAAATTCTGATGTGCAGATAACATTTCATATAATAGCTTCTTTTGTAAATTTCTAAAACATAGGACTGAAATACAGCAGTGCTGTATGGTCAGTGAGCAGGGCAGATAGTGGGCGGTGAGTGCTCACCACCCTGCAACGATCATCACCACCCTCCAAAGATGTTTGTCTCCAGGCATTTGTGGAGGTCAGGTATTCTGTAAAAGGGAACCACTTCTCCTTTTCCTAAAGTCAGAGATTAGAGACCATCACCACCCTCAGGAGACGTTTGTCTCCAGGCATTTGTGGAGGTCAGATATTCTGTGAAAGGGAACCACTTCTCCTTTTCCGTGTAAATCAGAGATTAGAGACCGATTGTGTTTGAGGCAGCACTGCCGGAGCCTTTAGTCAGCTTCTCAGTGAACAGATTCATTCATTCTGCAAATATTTGTTAACCTGACATTTTTCTAAATTCTGGAGGTCAATAATGAACGTGGCTGAGATGTTTCCTGACCTCATAGAGTTTCTAGTCTGAGGAGAAAAGAAAATAAACAAGACACGAGTGAACAGAATAAAAAAATAACACAGGATGACAACTGCTACCAAGGGGTACAGAGGGTGATTTCATGAAGTTTTGGAGAGTAACCAAGAGGAGGCTATTTAAGGCAGGTACACAAGGAAGAGAAATTACAGTGGAGATCAGTCCTGGGAACACTTGGCCAAGACCATATTGAGATGAGGGGGGAATGGGTCCAAAGCCTCAAATTCTGCTACTTGCCTGAGTTTTGCTGGAGATGGGGGATTCAAAGGTATCCAAGAACAGCCATGGACTTTGCTCTCACGAAGCTCACTGTCTCATGGGAAAATCAGGTTCCTGCCTTCAAGGAACTCACGAGTGGTAGAGAAAATGGCTGTGTCAGCAAGTCTTTGCAATGTAGCAACATTCTCCAACTATGACCAACATAACATAAAGGGAATGATCCGATCTCCATGGGCAGAGTAACCGGTCAGAGGAGACCACCCCAAGGAATTTGTCCAGGGCCACCTAGCACTTTAATGGCAAATTCAAATCTCTAATATGGGTTTCTCAACTCCATATCCAGTGTTTTTGTTTTTAAATCATTTTTCATTATATTCCCAGTGGAACACACAAAAGAGATGGGGAAAATGAGGCAGCTGAGAGAATATTCATTCCCTGTATCAAGTCAAGGGAGCACCCACAAGAACTAGAGCTGGCACACCTCATATTTTTGAATACGGTACTTCTATGCTGAAATTCTTTTTTTTTTCTTTTAAAGATTTTTATTTTATTTATTTGACACAGAGAGCGAGAGAGATCACAAGTAGGCAGAGAGGCAGGCAGAGAGAGAGGGGGAAGCAGGCCTCCTGCCGAGCAGAGAGCCAGACGTGGGGCTTGATCCCAGGACCCTGAGACCCCAACCTGAGCCGAAGACAGAGGCTTTAACCCACTGAGCCACCCAGGGGCCCCAATGCTGAACTTTTTAATCACTGCCAATGTCCCATCCAGAGCCCCTTAGAGAAGATTAACACATACTAGGAAAAGGCATTTACTCAGTCCAGTCATTGATCCAAAAATCCTTTTTTTTTTTCCCCTAAAGCATTAATTTGTACAGGCATTTAATTTTTTTCTTATTTGAGTATCTGCAGTAGGACATCTCCTCTGGGGGTCTTGCCGGGAGGGAAGGATTTCGAGGATGCTTGGTGAGTTGTATTGCTGGTTTCTGAAAGCTGTTGTCCTAGCTGTCCTGAGGTGCTATCTTCAATGACAGTGAAAACTATGCCTCTTTGTGCTTCTGCCTGGTTTTCCCTTAACACACCCACAGGGGTCAGTGGTTTCTCTTTCTTAGGCACCATCTCTTACTGTGATTTCTCAACCCCGGGTCCTGTTGTAATCAAAGCTCCAGACCACTGCCCATTTCTTTCTCCTTAAACTTCAGACCCCTCTGGAAAAAAAAATGGGCTTTCCAAAAAACCCTGCAATTAGAATATAAATGCAATAATTTAACAGCTTCTGATTAGAATACAAATAACCTCCTAATAACCTATGCAAATGAGGGTATTAGTGATATTATGCATCAGGGAGGGGCAACAGCACTAAGGGCAGTGCCTTCTCCTTCACTTTCCCTTCAGCTTGGCAGCTCTAGCCTGGTGGCTCCAGTCCATGTTTCTCTGAAAACAGCCTTTCCTTCTCTAACTCAGCACAAGAGACCTGAGAGTCTTTGCCATTTAATGATGGATTTGGCAGATGGCTTTCTTATTCTTCAGATAAATGTCATTTTGTCAATTACTCATGAAATCCTTCAGAGAGCAGACCCGTAGGTCCCATGCAGGTTTGTAAATGTCCTGCTCAGCAACGTGGTTTGACGAAGGACTCTAGCACAATGGGAGGAAGGGAGTACCTCAGGGTCCTGGTTGGAACCGATCCCAATCTCAGATCAAGAGAAGAGTGGGAAACACACCCTCCTAAACTGTGAATGGAGAAAGGAAGCTCTTTTTCTTTCTTTTCTCCGCACCCCCCCCCCACGCCAATTAAAGAAAGCGGAGAGAGACCTAAACTTAATGAGTGCCTGCTGTATTCCAGGAACGAAGCTGGATGCTTGTTTTCTCTCATTTGATTTTCAGAAAAAGCCTGCGAGATACTTGTTATTATTCCCATATGCAGAGATAAGACAATGGAATTTCAAAAAATTCGAGTCCTTTGACCCCGTAACTTCCCTTGTAACAAAAATGTAGCC
This sequence comes from Mustela nigripes, assembly GCF_022355385.1. Classification (NCBI taxonomy): domain Eukaryota; kingdom Metazoa; phylum Chordata; class Mammalia; order Carnivora; family Mustelidae; genus Mustela; species Mustela nigripes. Next base: position 15,350,515 of record NC_081571.1, read on the forward strand.
TGTCCCAGAAAGCTACCAGAAAAGAAATGAACACAATTGTAATATTTTTGTTATGCTGGTGTGTGGAGAAAGAAAGGCAAGAACAGAAAAGGAGATACTGACATTAAGAGTTAATTTCAAGACCCAACCATCACATAACAACAGATACAACCATCCCCTAACAATGAACTGCTCATACCAGACCCTAGGCCCCTACAAAATAGTCATTATCACTTTTGTCCCTTTCCTTCTTTCCTTCTCCATGATCCTACTGAAAGAGTTGGTATCCATACAGAATACTGAATTAGAGAATTGGTGAGGGCTACTGAGGGTTCAATTTTGTTATGGTGACGCAGGAGGGAAGGACCACAGTCTGGAGAGAGAGCTTGGGGGTTCAGAGTTGTGAATAAAGTCAAAGCTTAAAGAAGAAACACCTGGATTTAGATGGGTTACTGTGAGGAGGGAGGTCGGACTCACAATGCAGGCAGAAGGCTCATACAGTGGCCAGTTTGAGAAAATAGTAGAGACATTTTAAGAAAAATAGAGCGGGTCTGGGCCAGAAAAGGAGCCCCTGCCCAGGAGAACCACTCTTCAGGTGGAGGGGGCAGGGGACTGCTTGGGCAGGCTGCTAAGAACTGAGTACCCCTAAGCTTCAGGCAACCCACAGAAACTCTACTTTTTGTGTGAATCTTCTCGACAACTCTCTGAGGTGACCACTGAGGTCTCCCTTTGCAAGTTAACACACAGAAGCTCAGAGACCTCAAGTCACCCACCTCGAGTCCCACAGCTCTTAGGTGGTGCAGAGTTAGTAATGTCTGGCTGACACCAAAGTCCCTGCTCTGTTCTGCGTTTCGCAAAGGCCACACCACAGTGGGGGTGGAGGGGTTCCCCCAAGTACTGCCAAAGGGCCAGGAACTCTGAGAACAAACAAATATAAACTCTCTACTTGCTTAAGAACAAACAAAGCCAAGATCAAGGAAGATTAGATTTGGACTGAGGCAAGAGGTCAGGGTGAACTCAGGCACGGGGGACTGCGTTCTTACAAAGAATAAACATTTACTAAGCAATTACCCTGATCTCTTAACGTGAAAGCAATGCTCACTGCTTTAAACCGGCTTAGAAAGAGAGCCCGACTTTTAGTACATACGTATTCATGTATCTATACGATGTGTATTGCTTGTATGTTGAGATTCTCTTGAATGTCAGTAAACTAACTTGAGTACTTTAAACAGAGCGTGTGTGTGCGCGCACACACACACACACACACACACACACACACACACGGGATGTTTAAGGAAAGCATGAACATCATCTTTGATTCTGAACCCAATTCAGGAAGATTAACCCTCTCAAAAGCTTCTAAGTAGTGTCTGGAGGAGAAGAGAATGCTGAGTACTTGCCTACTTTGCCTAAACCCTCCCCACGGGAAGTTTCCTGCACCCCCTGTGCCTTCTTAAGACGGAAGACCCGCAGGCCCTGTCCTGGCCTCCCTCTGACCCTGCTCTAGCCACAGCAGCCTGGCCCAGAGGTGGGCCCGGGCACAAGCAGCCATTCCGTAGGCTGGCTAGGGATTTACAGGGTGGCTCCAGATAAAGGTGGCCTAAGCTGATCAAGATTCTCTTGGGACTGTGAATGAGGCACCGGAAAGGAAATGAGGAAATGCCTTTATTATATTTTTTCTCCAACCAATGGCTCCTTGGGATTTCCGTTTTGTGTTTCTCTTGGTGATATCTCAGGCAGACACCATAGGTTTCTACTTATTTTCTGTTATTTTAAGAAGGCTTTACCTCCTTTTTTAGTAATCATGATTCACTTTCATATATTAAGAAGCACAGCACAGTCCCATTTTAAAATTTCAATCTTACATCTAACTCAAAGCAGTCATATACCCCCTCAACTCCCAGGTGGGGACTCGCTTGAGCTGGGGGCTGGAGCGGGGTGGGGAAGGGAAGCCTGGTCTATATTTTTGCCCACCGTCGCTGTCTGTTTCTCTCTTTCCGTCCCTGGTGTACTGGGGTCTCAGAGCAAGGACAGAGGAAAAGGACGGACATGTGTACATGGTCAGTGCTACTGTATTTTGGTTATTAGTGGAGTCTTTTTGCTTCTTTCCCTATAGGGCACATCCATGGGTTTTTCACACTGCCCATCCCTTACCCAAGGCGATGCACTTTCTCACCTCTTGTAACACTTCTCAACCCCAACCTTTGGCTTTCAACCCCACAGCTTCTCACTTCTAAGTCCCCCCCCCCCCCCCACAGGTAGGAATCCAACAAGGGAGAATTTTGGACAACTGTTGTGGTACACACTTGAAGGTGGTGAAGTCTCAGTCCCCTGCCTCACCCCATGGCTGAGGTCCACTGGGCCTCCCTGCTCACTTATGCTCCCTGGCTTCACCTTAGCAATCTCCAGGCCAAAAGCAACAGCCAGGCCCTACGTGCATGTGGGCCCACGCGCTGGGGGACTCACAGTAAGCTCTCTCAAGCCCCCTCCTGCTGCACAGTACTCTCTGGTCACTTTGCTGTCAGGGGGCCTTTGATTCTGGAGTTCAGTGACTTCTAGCTGGGGAGGGCCATGTCTGTGTCTCTCGTAGCTTCTTGCATTCAATTTAAGGCCTAGGTGAGCAGCTCACAGTGCACACCTACCTGTACTTCCCCAATACTTGCCTAATTCAAACTAACCTTTTATATTAGTGACCGCTCTTACCCTTTTTTCCTCCCCTAAATAATTCTGGTCTTGTGCTCAGAGAGGCTGGACGAGTTGAAGGCGGGAGTAGGGCCCCCCAGACTGCACAAAGGGCTGGAGGGAGGAGACATCTGGCTGTACCTCCACGTTCTCTCTGAGAATCAGGGAGTCTGGACCTCTAGCTTCTGTTTTGAGGCTTTAGCTAAGATTCTAAAAGAGCAAATTCATGAACAGAGAAGCCTGCTGGTACAGAGCAGACAGAGATAACACAGATAATATGGGAGAGTGAGAACATGAGCTGGAGAGACAGAGAGAAAATGAGAGAAAGAGAAAGAGAGAGAGAGATCTTCAGGCCATAGAAGAGGAAGGGAAGTGAGTTCCTAGAGTCAACAGCTGAAAGCTTTCTAGTTCCATCTGTCCTCCCAACCCCAGCTTATAACGGACTAAACAAAACAGAACAGAACAAAATCCCACGAGCAATTTACTTGAGCAACTTGGATGAGTCTCTTTTCCAAAAACGTGTAACTAAAAGTGCCTCCTGGAATCCCTCACTATGTCCCAGGGAATTTCTCCGGACAGATCGGAGGTCAGCCATTATCTGGCACACTTAGAACTAAAAGAAGCAACCAGAATTCTGGAGACCTCCCCATGTGGGTCCCTGATCTGTTCCTGAGGCAAGATTTTTTAAAAAGCCTCCAAAGAAATAGGAGGGGGAACAAACAGATATTTTCTGACATGAGGTATTTTAAGGTCTTCCCTGATGGTGTCCGTAAAACTGCCCAAGGGACTGACCAGCAGATTATTTCAGAGGATGTATAATATTCTGTATGCTGTGCACAGCAACTTAAATATGGGCTCTTCTAGGAATAATGACACTCAAACATTCAGATGGTTCTTGCAGAACAATATGCATGTAATACATTTGCATTTGCATCATTAGCGAACAAAACCCTCACATCAGAAATAGTAAATTGAAGCACATGGAGATTTTCTTCCTGCTGAGGATCTTGCCGTGGCTTTATTACAAATACTCTGCTTCCTGCTCTTTGTGGCAGACTGCTTGCAAAGAAAGATGCAACCATCTTGTGCCTTGTGACCTTGCCGTTTCTTCCATCAAGAGCTGAAGTCTAGCTCCCTACCCCTTGACTCTTGGCTAGCGCTGGGACTTGTGGTAGAAGAGAAGTCACATGGCCTGCAAGCCTGTCTCAAGAGGCCTCACAGCTTCCACTTTCTCCTCCTTGTGGCCCTGAGACCGTGAATGGTTATCCTCCTTGAGGAACGACTGCAGGGGGGAGAGGCCTGGCTGACAGCTGGTTCCAGGCAGTGAGAACAACCTGGGCGATGCCCCTATCCAACCCAGCTGCCAGATGACTGCGTGTATTACCCAAGACCAAGCAGCCAAAGAACCCCCCCCCGCCCCGAGCTCCACACAGATTGCTGACCCACACGACTGCTAACAAAGAAAGAACGTATTTCAGCTGCCATATTGTGGGGGTTTGGTTACAAGGAAATAGGCAACTGACACAAGGTTATACCACTTCCCTCTTGGTGAGAAGGTACTTGTACCAGCGCGCAGGAGGAAGTGGGATGGCCAGCCTTAGGAACTGAAGATGCTCGTGAGGAAGCAAGAAGAAAAAGCGGGAGTTCTAACCCCAAAGCTACCGGGAAGTGGCATTTCAGTGGGGTGACAATATTGGCTCTTTGGGCTGTTTCATATGTGAAAAAATTCGCCTGGGGGAGAGAGGGCAGACCTTTAAAGCCAGGGTGATAACCTAAGATGGAGCTTATTTGCATGGCCCAGCCGTGACATCACACACGGCTTTCACTTTTCTTTCCCTTCTGCCAACTATCACAACTGATGGAGAATTCTGGGACTTCAAGCTGGAGGATATTTCACAGAGCACACAACTGAGCAATAACAGACACCGGCTATTGTCAGAGAGATGGTGGGGACTTTTAATGGTTTTTTTTTTTTTAAGATTTTATTTATTTATTTGACAGGCAGAGGGGGTGGGGGAAGCCAGGCTTCCTGCTGAGCTGGGAGCCTGATGAGGGTCTCGATCCCAGGACCCTGAGATGATGACCCGAGCCAAAGGCAGAGGCTTAACCCACTGAGCCACCCAGGCGCCTGAGATGGTGGGGACTTTTAAAAATTGACAAAAAGCTTATCAGAGCTAACGTAAAGTGGATTTATCCAGCTAAACCCAATGGCAAAAATTAAACATTCACGGGGTGACTTGGCATACGCAAAGACAGTGTGTTCCGGGGGCACAGTCCTGTTCCTCATCGAACAGCTACACCGGAATGCTATTGGTCCTTAACCAACTAATTTTCCTTGCTGGCTGAGAAAAATCATCTTTGTGCTATTTATCTAAAATCTCAAAATGAAATATGGTGACATAAATACGCTGTTGCTCTTCTACTTGCATCTCTCTAACAGGGGTCCCCCTTGTAGGAGCAAACATTCGGCCTCACAGCCAGCAGATGTGTGGAGAAGAGTACATTCTGCACTCATGGATTCCATATAAAGGAATCCAAGGACTCCAGGAAGTTCTGCCCAAGAATACTTCAAACTCCCACACAGCTTGGCTACGAGCGTCTCAGCACCTGTCTTGGCTCCAGGAGATCTGTAATAGGAGAAGTCAGGCACAGCATCTCTGGGGATAAAAACGTTAGTGCTTACTTTGTACTGGCAGACAGACAATTTTGCTTTTGCAATAAGGGTAAGACACAGGTCTCAAGGCCTTCCTTTTGCACCTTTGATATCGTTCTCCAGTTTGATTTTAAGAAAATTAATTTTAGATCTACTGCAACTGCTCCAAAATCCTAGCGAGAGGGTGGGGAGGAAGAGCTGCATGGGAGGGCATTGGGATATGACATTCTTACAGAACTCTAACCAATGAAATGTTACATGCAAATGCTTTCAGAAAGTTGAAAAATGTCATCTAATACAATCATTTATTTATTCGTTGACTTTTGAACAATATTTCATGGGCAAATAAAAAATTCAATGGTAAGGAAGTTAAAGATATGAAAGTCCTTTATACATGGTGGGTTCTCATTTTGCATTTAATAATTATATGGAGAAGTATATTCAATATTTACACTTAACAAACAGCTCCCATGGTGCACTCATCTCAATTACTCCCAGTCCAGGATGAGAATCTGGTAGCTCTGACCCTAAGTGGTCATTCAGAAGCCCCCTACCTCCCTTATTCTTCCCTAGCCTAAGAAATTATTTGGCCTGAATCATGTAATTTGCCTCTAGGAATTGATTAATTCAAACACTTGCCTAAACTCTATTTGTTGTAGTGACAATGAGAGTTGTATTAGTAGGAAATTATCTTGAAGGACCTTGAGCAACAAACCTGACATACCTAGCTTAATGAATCATGGTGTGATTTTGTGCCCAAGATAATGTAAATGGGAAAGATCTAGCAAAGATCTTGGTCCCACAGAATTCAGTGCTGGCATCTGGCAAAATACTACCCAATAGCTTTTCTTGACATGGACTTCTTCATTATTGGACATCCTCATTATTTTCATTCCTAATTATTTTAATTTTATTACATATTTAGTTAGGTATTCAGTGAATATATTTACTTCTACGATACAGTGCCACTTCATATGGGGAATGATAAGAGGACTCTTGTGAAAGACAAGATCTGGTTCCATCTGCTACACGATCTTAAGGAAATAAAATAAAAACAGCTGACAAATTAAAAGCTCATTCTGTGCAAGGAGCTTACAGAGTACTTTATTTTTTTTTTAAGATTGTATTTATTTATTTGACAGAGAGAGATCACAAGTAGATGGAGAGGCAGGCAGAATGAGAGGAGGAAGCAGGCTCCCTGCTGAGCAGAGAGCCTAATGCGGGGCTCGATCCCAGGACCTTGAGATCATGACCTGAGCTGAAGGCAGAGGCTTAACCCACTGATCCACCAGGCACCCTACAGAGTATACTTTATAAGCCAAGTTTTATTTTAATTGTTACAATGGTCCCATTAGGCAGACTATATTATCTCTATTTCCAAATGCAGAAACCAAGTCTCAGGTGATTAAGTGATTTGCATTGGTTCGTCAGCTGATGAACAGGGAGTCAGGATTTGAATCTGTATCTTTCAGACTTCAGTGAGATCTCATGTCAGCTGCTCTAAGGCTAAATCCCAGCTCTGCCACTCACCAGCCAGGTAGACTTGGAAGTTATTTCACTTCTGTGTGCTTTCATGTCCTGTTTGCAATGCAGGAAAGATACTATTTAGTCCAGAATACTGGGAGGATTGAATGGGACATGGGGTGGAAAGGGTTTCCCATGTAGTAAACCCTTGTAAGTAGTAAACCATGTAGTAAACCATGTAGTAGTCCCCAGCCCCTAAGTAAAGGCTAGTTCCTTCACTTTCTTCCTTGCCTGGGCCTCAGTTTCCTCTTCTGAGGAAGGCCTTAGAGCTATGAAGTTCAGCTGGTGCAGTTACTTTCAACTTATAGGCAAGAAATTAAGACCTACAGAAGAAGGGACTTGGCTCAGATCACAGCTAATTAATGAGTAGTTTGTGTTCTCATAGTAGTCGTTTTCTTTTTGTTATGGAATGACACTCAGACCTAGTTTGATCAAATTACCTAGAATCCAGATAACTTAGATTCTAGATAATTAGCAAAATTTTATTGTGTTTTGTTAGTTTTTGGATTCCAGGTTATCTAACACATGTATTGTGTATATGCTACTGTATAAAAGGGCCTTCAAAGTTGTTACTTTCTTAGCCTGAAATGTACTTCTCTTAACTTCATGGCTTTCTGCTTCTCATTTTTCCGGTCTGAGCTTGAATATGACCTCCTCGGGGGTTTTCCTAGTAACTTTAATCATGCCTCCCCTCCTACATCAGCCAATTACTTTCCATCATGTTATCTTGTATATTTCCTTAGAGGCAGTTAATATAATCTCTAATTATTGTGCTTACAACTGACCTGCTTACTCTTTCTCTGGCTTACACCAGAACCGAAGTACCATGAAAAGGATCTCGTTATCATTTGTTCATTTTGGTATCCCTAGCCCTAAGTCAGAGCCTGACACCAAATAAATAGGTTCAAAAGAATTACTTGTTGAATGAACATCTCTACGCACCCAGCCATCCACCTCCCACCCATCCATCAACTCATCCATTCATCACTTTTCCTTGAAAGATCTCAAAACACTTTAAAATACTGCTGATGGCTTAATAATTTAGGGTTCAAGTGAAAAGCCAGTATGTAATTGGCCTTGGTGGTCAGGGTAAAGAGGTCACAAATAAAATCCTTGTCCCATTCAAATAGAAAATGAAGCCAGTACATTCATGCGCCATGAGTGCCTGACTTTAAAATACTTAATCAGAAGCAATAAGAATTTTAAAAACCTCCCTAATAAATACAAGCAGGAAGAGTCATTATGAAATAAAGCTTGTCTGAGGTTTTATTTTTAGCACAGTGGTTTTAATTCCTTTGAAACACTTTGCCAGGAAAGTTTCGTGTTTCTTTTTCTCCTATTCACAGAAATTCTTTCCTGCCACTTGAGTGCCAAGTCTGGAGACTCGCATAAAGGGACTTGCAGCCTCAACAGCCTGTTCTAGGGATGGAGAATAACATTATCTCTCTTCCATTTGCCCAGTAGGTGTTTCTTATTTGGCTCTATACCTGAATGTGAAATGAGTGTTTAAAAAAAAAAAAATCCTCTTATTGTTGTCAGTCTTTGGGGCATTAATTTTTCACTCTTTACCCTAGAGAACCCTGAGGGTTGAATTCTTAAAGTAAAGTTTATTCTAAAGAAGAACTTAAATAAAAATAAAATTCAGTAATGGGCACAGCAGAAATAAAATAGAAGAGGCAATGTGACAGATGGAGTAGATTATACTAAGGATAATTCTGAATTTGTTCATCTTCATAAATATTGGATTTTGCCACAAGTTTACTTTACTGAGCAACTTCCTTGTGTTTTTTTTTTTTTTTTTTCAAAGAAGTCAGGTATGTAGGAAGAAACACAGAGTTTTAGAGGGAGGATGTAGAGATGAGTTTCTTAATAACAGAATGTGATCTTTTTCATTGACTATTTGGTGTATGCACAGGGGTCTCATAATTGCTATTGTTTCAAACCATTCCCCAACACCCTTTCTTTCAAAAATAAAAGTTCATGCACTAAAAGAGTGGTGAAATTTCTAGAAAGTAAAATTTAAGCTTTTCACAACTCTTTTGATATACTAACTTTTGATGTATCCCAAATCAGCATGACTATCATTTCAGTCTGCATGGGGATAGTTCCATGTCATGCCTCTAATTCAAATATAATAATTATTTGCACCTCCTTTCACTCTCAAAAGTACTTGGCTTAGACAATAAATTATATGATATGATTACCCTAACAACAGCCATCAAACTTTGAGATCCTTTGGTAAAGAAGCAGTGTCTTTCTAATCTCTTTCCCTAAAGCCTCACATCCATCTGGTACAAGTTTAAGATGCATACTAATTCTTTGATATTGATCTCCCTTAGAGGTGGGTTCCAGCTCCCTTTTTCTTCAATCTTGGCCAGTCTCTGACTACTTTGGACACTAAAGTATGTTGGAAGTCATTCAATGTCTATTTCAAGCCCATCTTTCACCTTTCTGGATTCCTAATTGAGTCTTAAGAAGTCCTCTGCTGAAAAAAGTATATGGACAGAGAATGGAAAGGGGGGCCTGTTAAGCCCACCTTCTGCTTACCTCATCCACCAAGACATCAGGCCTGTGGGTAAAGCCATCTTGGACCCTGCAGAACAGATCAGCCAGCATCCAATACAAACGAGTGACTCAGTGTCACTTGTTCAACATAATTGCCCAGCTGAGTGCTGCTTAAATTCCTGACCCACAAAATTGTGAGATATAATAAAATGATTATTGTTTTAAGTCATCAAGTATTTGTTAGACAACAATGAAAGATCAAATCAATAACCTTCAGTAAATATTTCTAGACCCGAATTGACCCGTATGTCCCATATTTGGGCATTTGGGGCTCTGCTGTTGATATTAATCCTTCTCAACTCCCATGCCACATAGTTAAGATTCATACAAGATAAAAATGAGAGAGTGGGATTTCAATAATTTAACTTAATTTTTTGTGTCAAATTAATATTTGTGTAAAGACTAATTTAAGCATTAATTTAATAATTGCCTATATGAGGAAATCACATATGTATTATGGACAATGATAAGCCATAATATCTAGATTTCTAAACAACTAATTGTCATTAAAAGTCATCATGTAGTCATACCATACTCTCTTAACAATTTTCTTCTCGTATGGGTACTGAAAAAAAAACTCATAACACTTTCATGGTTCATGGATATAAAAACACATGGATTCCCAGACTATTCCTGTCTTCAAAGCCAACTTGATGGGGCACAAAAAATTTCTACATTAGTAGCATACAATTTAGAATCAGTTATACCTGGATTCTAAACCCAGAAAACCACTTATTAGGATGATTTGGGGCAAGCTACTGCATTTCTTTGAGGTCTGGCTTTTCTTCATTTGTATAGATAGAAAATAATAATACCATCTCCAAGAGTTGAAGGGTGTGTTTAATGAGACAATCGATTGGTCCAACATATGGTATCTAGTTGTAATCGTAGCTATTTTTTAATGATAGTACCAGTTATATCTTTAACTTATATCATCGAAAATAATAAAATACTTAGGGATAAAATTCAACAAAAATTGTGTCTGACATGTATACGGTAAACAGAAAACATCACTGAAGTTAAAGAAGTCAACAGACATTTCTTATGCATGGACTGGAAATCTTAATATCATTAAGATGGCAAGACTCCTCAAATTAATCCACAGACTCCTAACAAAAACCAAGTTGCCTGTTCTACAGAAAAACTGTCAGACTGATTTTTAAATTCATAGGGAAATGCAAGTGACCCTGAATATGCCAGAACTGTCTTGAGGAAGAAGAACAAATTTATAGGACTCAAACTTACTAATTTTAAGACTTATTACAAACCTAGAGCAATCAAAACAATTGATTTTGAGATTTTAATTAAGTCCAAAATTGAACCCCTATATCCATGGTCAACTGATTTTCAACCAAGGTACCAAGACTATTCAGTGGGGAAAGAATAGTCTTTTCAATAAATGGTGCTGGGACAACTAGATTTCTACATGCAACAGAATGAAGTTAGAACCTACCTTATACCATATGCACAAATGGGTCAAACACCTAGATGTAGGAGCAACAATTATAAAACTCTTGGGGAAAAACAAGAGGAAAAATTGTGTCTGCAGATTAGGCAATGGATCCTTAGGTGTAACACCAGAAGCACAGGCAGCAAAACAAGAAAGAGATAAATTGGACTTACTCTAAATTAAAAAACTTTTGTGCTGCAAAGGGCACTATCAAGAAAATGAAAAGATAAATCACAAAATTGGGGGAAATATTTATAAATTACATATCCAATAAAAGATTAGCATTCAGAATATACAAAAAACATGTAAAACTCAGCAATGAAAGGGCAGATAACCCAATTTTAAAATGGGCAAAGTAAGGGCGCCTGGGTGGCTCAGTTGGTTAAGCGTCTGCCTTCAGCTCAGAGTCCTGGGATTGAGTCCTGTATCAGGCTCCTTGTTCAGGGTGAGCCTGCTTCTCCCTCTGCCTGCTCTTCCCCCTGCTTGTGCCTTCTCTCGGTCTCTCAAATAAATACATAAAATCTTTAAAAAAAAAAAAAAACAAAATAGGCAAAGTATTTGAACAGGCATTTCTCTAAAGAAGATACACAACATGCACATTAAAAAAGATGCTCAACCTCATTAATCATTAGGGAAATACGAGTCAAAACTTCTCCCGATGAGATACCACTCCCCATTCACTAAGATGACTACAGTAAAAAAGACAAACAGTAACAACTATTGGCCAGGATGTGGAGAAATTGGAATCACATACATTGCTGGTGGGTTGGTAAAATGGTAGAACCGCTTTGGAAAAATAGGTTGGCATAGTCATCTTATGACCCCAATTATTTCACTCCTAAGTGTACAAACAGGAGAAATCGAATCATATGTCCATGCAAAAATGTATACAGGAATGTTCATTATGGTCAAAATGCAGAAATTATCCAAATGCTCGTTAGCTGATGAATTAATAAAGAAAATGTGATATATTTATGCAATGGAATTATTTAGTGCTTAAAAAGGAATGAAATGCTGATAAATACTACTACATGAATGAACTTTGAAGACATCATGCTGTGTTAAGCTAGACACAAAAGCCTCCATGTTGTATGATTCCATTTATATGAAATGCCAGAATAGGGAAATCCATAGACACAAAGAGTGGCTGAGGGGTTGCTGAGGACTAGGGAAGGGGAGAATGGAGGATGTCTGCTAATGGGAATGGGTTTTTTGGGGGGAGGGTAAAGAAAATGTTCTGGAATTAGCAATGATGATTTAACAATGTTGCAAATATTCTAAAACCACAGACTTGTGCGCTTTAAAAGGGTGAATCTTATGGTATGAGAATTATATCTCAAAAAATTCAATAGAGTAAGGTAGAAAGTTAAAATATAATTTACTGAAGATAAAAACAGGTAAATTTCTGTGAAGTATTCTGCCTGTGGTGCAAAAACTATTAGGTTATTCATGATTTTAACTTGGTTAGTCAGAAGTGAAAGTTCTGGAAGTACTTCTGCCTGGATTTTGCATATGCTACGTCTTCTGTGGCTTACTGAAGGGAAGGAGACTTTGATCCAAAAAATATTACTCCAGAGGCAGACTTTGGAGTTTCTTGTCCTACCTATCACCCATAACCATCTTACAGTCCTTGACAAGCCACTCTTCACTTGAGCAAGACTCATTTCCCTCTTTGTAAAAAGGACCGCTTGCTCTGTCTCTAGCCCCTTGGGGCGATGCTGAGAAAGAGGATACACAAAATAACTGCATGGAATTTTATAATTCTGAATGCTTTAGAAAAACAAGATAATAATAGAAATCTTTCTTTCTATAATTGACTTTAACAGGGCAAGACCTGATCCCTAATGTCTCTCTAAATTCAGATGCAGTTATTAGCAAGAGGTTAACTCGAATTTAAATGCTATTCCATAGTAAATAAACAATAATAATAAACTTTCCTTTTGAATTGCATGAGCTAAAAGTCTTGCTAAGTATTATGCTACTGAAATCAGACCTGCAAGAGTGGATAGTTCCTTCAGAAAAGAAATGTATTTATTGGCAAGAATTGATGGCATTTTCCCATGCAGATTTTTGGTGTTTTTGTTTGTTTGTTTTAAGATTTTATCTATTTCTTTGACAGAGAGAGAGAGGTCACAAGTAGGCAGAGCAGCAGGCAGAGAGAGGGAGAAGCAGGCTCCCTGTCAAGCAGAGACCAGGACCCTGAGATTATGACCTGAGCCAAAGGCACAGGCTCAGCCCACTGAGCTACCCTCCCATACCAGTTTTAATATGTGAGGCTAATATATTATAGTCAACAATTAATGACCTGTGAGTCTATAATAAATGGAGACTTTGAAAATCACTGTTTTCCTCTCAAAAGAAGACACCCTTATTCTCTCTACTCCCACTTCATTCCAACCCTAATCTCCATAGGTGGTGGGAGTCATCCCCCTGTAGGTTTGTGTGTGTGTGTGTGTGTGTGTGCGAATGCATGTGTGCACACTAAAACACTTTGGGCAGCAGGAGCTTGGCCTTTTTCATCTTTGATTCCTCAGAATTCTATAGAGTGATGGGCAGACAGTAGACTTTAATGAATAAGCAAATGAGTGAATTAATAAATGTAAATTGCTTGTGAATTTCCATATGAACACAGGCATATAGCATCAGCCAGAAGAAGGTTCCTGGGTTTGTTCCCAGACTGCTGAGTGGTAACAGGGCTTTGAAGTCTCCAGGGAAATGCTGGTGTGGACCCCATGGGACACACTTGGAGTAATGTGCTTGAAAATGGGAAACACGTGAAGCAGAGGTTCTTAGCTTGGAAGAAGTTAAGCAAGTTAATGAAGCCGTTCACTCTTGGTCCATGTCAGCCACACTCCCGCTTTGACTTGCTCTTCTCCCAGCACTCTATCTGCATTTGTTTTACCCCCACTTCCCTGTTTTACTTTTCTCCATCACAACGATCGATCGCGATGTATTCTCTAAATATTTGTTTACTGGCTGTCTCCCCTCTTGCCTTACCAGAATCTAAATTCTGGTTTTATATAGTCTGTTTTTCTTTTGTTCTATATTTCATGTTAGAAATAGTCCCTGGAAATAGCAGCTGCTCAGTATTTGGGAGGAAGGAAGAAAAGGGAGGGAAGAACTGAAGGAATGAGAGAAAAAAGGGGGAAATGGAAGAAAAAAAGGAATATCAATCTAAAATGTATATATATATATATAAAGGTCTTGCAATCTTTATATATGCACATTAAAAGAACTTTGAGTTATCCTCAGGATAACTTAGATGCCTGTGGAAACCTGGGGAATACTCCCAAGGGGATTCCAATGAAAAGACAATGACCAGGACTCTAAATCCTGGTTCTTTTAGACCAGAGACCCCTGTGGCTTACCTGAGAAGGCAAGTGTGCCTCGACCAACCCTGTACTGATCCCACAGTCCCAAGAACTTCCCCTAGAGCACTCTGAACTCTATAGCTCTCCACTGAGGATCTTGGGTGTAAACATGTTAGGACATGTGCACGCTCAGGAGTGATAGAAGTTATAAGGTCTATTTAGCTTAAAAACATACTTAACGTATGATTCCATCACCCCTGCACATTTGTTCATTTATTCCAAAAATAAAGTGCCCAGCCCAGTGCCAGGTATTGCGTATTTAATATTGAAGAAGTCAACACACACCTCATAGTATTATCAGGAAAAGGACAAAGGTAAGTATAAAATACTCATTAAAATACAAGAAGCACAGGAAGGTATTAAAACATATAGCAGAGGCTCCGAAATGGCAGATTTAAAGTCCAACATGTAGAAAATATGCAGATATTCAAGACATTCCCCTCACTTGCTTGGGGGCGGATATTCTGGGGCAAATTAAGCAGTTATCTAACTTATTCTTACAACATAGGCATGTAAATTTCCTTTAGAATCCTTAATTTGTTTTGAAAGTTTTAGACCCCCCCCCAAAAAAAAGTTTTAGACATACTATCTAAGGGTCACCCTGCCTCTTCACTTCATATATGGAAACATGCCATAATATTTTGATGTAAGTAGCTGAGCCCATCCTTTTACATAAGCCCAATATAATATGAAGTTTTCCTCCAGCCTATCTATACTACTTGTGCCAGTAAATCCACTATCACTTTTTTTTTTAAGATTTTATTTATTTATTTGGGGGGAAGGGGAGAGGGAGAGAGAGAAGCAGATTTCCCATTGAGCAGGGAACCTGGCATGAAACTTGATTCCAGATTCCTGAGATCATGACCTCAGCCTAAGTCAGACGCTTAACATACTGAGGCACCTAGGTTCCCCAAATCTGTCACTTATAATTGCTGTATTTTTCACTGTAAAAAATATATACATAAAATACAATATACATATAAAATAGACAAATATATAAAAATATATATTTAAATATATATAAATATATATGTAAAATATACAAAACCTAAAATTTACCATTCTGACCATTTTTCAGCATACAGTTCAGTGACATTAAAAACATTCACACTGCTGTGGAACCATGACCACCAGCCATCCACAGAACTTTTTCATCTTCCAAAACTGAAACTTGTTCCTTCTCAACAGTAACTTCTCATTCCCTCCTCCCCACTGCCCAGAGACCACTGCTCTGCCTTTTGTCTGTATGAATTTGCCTACTCTAGGTCTCTTACAAAAGTGAAATCATACAATGTTTGTCCTTTTGTTAAGTGGCTTCTTCTACTTAATACAAAGTCTTCAAGTTGCATCTATGTTGTAGCATGTGTCAGGATTTCCTGCCTTTTTAAGGCCACATTATGCTTAGTTGCACGTCTACCACATTTTGTGTATCCATTCATCAGTTGATGGACATTTGAACTGTTTCCACCTTTTGGTACTGTGAGTCATGTTGCTATGAACAAACATGTACAAATAGGATTATTATGTTTCTATAGTGCTTTTAACTTTGCAATGTACTCTTATGTCTACAATTCAATGCTGGGGGAAATGGAATAGACAGTACTTTCCCCTTCTGGCACATGAGAAATCCAAATTATTAAAGTTAAGTCACTTGTTAATTTAGGGACAGTTTTCTGCCTCTTAGCCTGAAGTGTCTTTTTCTCAACATACTTTTTCTTCTTCACACCAATGATTTTTTACCAGCTGAAGACACCAGAGATGCCAAGGCAAAAATATCCCCATTGAGATGCAATTGGAGGGCAGATTCAAAGTCTTATTTTTCTTGGACATGCAAAAAAATCAGTAGGTCCAAATTCGGGTGGAAAATCAGTTTTTAAAGTTTATCTCTCAAGCATCAGATGTAGCTGTTGTGTGTCTAGCAAAATGACATTCTGGGCTAACTAACCCAGACTTAGTGTCCCCCTGACCTCTTGACCCCACTCCAACAACACCACTGCTGGTAAAATTGAAACACTGCATATACTATAAGCTGGGAAACTATGTCTATTGCCCAAACAAAATATTTGAATCTTGATTACTCACAAGCCTAAATCATACCTGATATGATTTCACATTCTGTTCTTGGATAACCATCTTCATTAAATTCCAGAGATGCCAATGCTCTGTTTGAACAGAGCTTTTGAAAAGTTGAGAGGTCCTCGGAGGACCTTTGTGGGAGGAGAGTAGAGGCTAGGTATGCAGGAGGGGCAGGGTCAGTGACAGTCTGTGCCCAATGAAGTCTTTCCCAACGAGGCTCCAGCCCAGGTAGAATTACGATTTTTCTTGTAACTGATTCATATTTGTACATTTTTTTCTTTGTTGAATTAATATGTTTATGTCAATAACATTAAGCAAGATTTTGTTTTCTGAAACAGCACTATTATGTGTGCTAGTTCTTACAGTTTTTCACTGTCTAAAAAGATATTTCTGACAGTGAAAACCTCTGTAATTGTTAAAATCTCTGTAATGAGAATAACCCCACATCAGAGTCCTGTGGTTTTGCCTGCCTGTTGTGTTTCTGCCTTCACTTGCTGGTCCTGATGAAGCCTAGACCCTTGCCGTGTACAGTTGTTCTCTTTGATGATAAAACTTGCTGGTGGTTCTCCCTGCTGTGTCAGTGTGTAGGAAGGTAGGACATTAAATAAGTATTTGATTTGTGCTCTTAGTTCTTTGATGGTGTTGTTTCTTTGGTAGGGTAGTAAAATTTAACAAATAAAAATATACCCAGTTAAAACTGAATTCCACATCAACAAAAATTACTTTTTATAAGTATGTCCCATGCCATATTTGGGATATACTTGTACTACCAATTTATTTGATGTTTACCAGAAATTAAAATTTGACCAGGTGCCTTGTATTTTATCTAATAACCTTATTCTTTAGATTTCTGCAAGAAAGACCACTCAACGAGCCAGAGCACATAGTGTCCTTAATTAATAAACAGAACCAACTGCTCTTGAATCCAGAAAGCAAGTTCAAATGCCCATAAGTGTGATGGAGTCTGACCCTAGTGATTTGGAGTCACCTAAATCGGCTACCAAAGCGCAATGCCAGGGTTACAAGAAAAAAGATACGGAGGATTTGTCTCTCAACTTCTGATTCTCTTTTGGAAACAAATACTGATAAAGTCTACCTTCTCAAGTGATTGATCTGAAAAGCACCGTTCATAAAGTCAGTCAAGGGAAGAGGAAGTAAGAAAGTAAGGCAAGCTCTGACATAGACTGAATTTTGTTAGTCCTGAAAATTTGGGGGTAGGAAGGGACCCCACTTTGGAGTGTATGTATGTGTGTAGGGGAGGACCAAGGAGGAGGAGAGGAGAACAGAAGAGTAAGATAAACTTCTAGAAAGAAAAAGAAATCTGATCATATTCTGATATACATACAGGCTCACAAATACATCATCACTAATTTATTTCTTGCCCAGGCCGCAAAACTATTTACCAGAGATTCCCATCAGTTTGATGCTATCACACTTGTTAACTTGATTATATGTAGATGTCTACTGCATGTATGGAATGAAGTTAAATTTTGCTTTGTTTTGAAAATTTTATTTTTTTTTATTTTATTTTTTTAATTTTTTATTTTTTATAAACATATATTTTTATCCCCAGGGGTACAGTTTTGAAAATTTTATAATTGAAAGACTACCAGAGATGTCAAAATACTGTTTGAAAGCATTAATACTCTTCCTAAACAGACCTGACCAGAAGAGGTTGGAAGTCCAATTAGTGTGTGACTAGTCAAGGGTACAGGATAATCCTGACTTGCTCTCTGGCAAATCATGGGCCTTTGCTTGATCTTTACATGCCTCTCCATTTTCCTAAGCTATAAACCAAGTGTTTGTTAATGTACCTCAGTATTTCCTGGAATTGGGTCAAGTCTCTATTGAGGATATAAAAAAAAGAGGATAGAAGGACTGTTCTTGAGGTCCTTCCAACCCAGTTTTATTGAGAAAACCCTCACCTCCTATACCAGATATGGTCCCTATGCTTTTAGCTGCTTTCTGGGAAACAACAAATCAATATCTGTGGAAATAAGAGGTATGCCATGCTCTATTAGATTTCCCTCAAAGCTGCCTCAGCAGAGATCATAAAGAGGTAAAAATGAGTTCTAAAGCGCATATTCATTCATTTTAAAACTGCCACAATCCCATCATGGATAAGGAGACAAAACTTTCCCAAAGAGGAAATATAAAAAGCCGAGGAATGTATGAGAAAAAATTGGTCTCAATAGCAGCAAACAATAATGAAACAAGTTAAAATGAGACACTGTTTTCTCCATAACGTTAGCAAGGTTTTGAGAACATATCAAATTCAGGGTCAGTAAGAGTGAGATGAGGTGTTTATTACCTTCCGCTGTTGACAGTAGTTTGAATTAAAGCAGCTTTTCTAGAAAATAACATTCTAATATCAAATAATATTGCTTTCAATGATAGAAATCTTAGAACTATTCTTGGTAAAGGATCCAAGATGCAGTATGAACAAAAAATTGAAACAACATTTAAAAAAATACAAATGCTATAAACTAAGTAAATGTTTAGCTGCTTGGAGATAGCTTATTACATTTTGTATGTGCAAAAGAGGAAATATTATGCATCAAATATTTGTCATGAATTTTTTACTATGAATTTTTAAAAATGGGGAAATGCCTTAGTAATGCAAATTATATGGACTTTGGGATCAATTATTTCAAAATAGTAAAAAAAAGAACCCCAAAGAAATATACGAAATGTTAACAGTGGTTATCGTTAGGAGAGTACAATTATACATGTTTTTTTCCTTTCATTTTTACCTTTTTCTATATTGCCCATAAGTTCTATAGCTATCAGAAAAGTAAAAATATAAGTGGTCAGCTGAATTCCCAGAGCACAGTTCTAGAAATAGAGACTATGAAAATATTGTTTACTTATTTATTCTATACACCTACTATCTGTGTAAGTTGGGGTACACCACTTAAGAAACCACGAATTTTCTCACCTATAAAACGGGGGCAATATTGCATTAAATTTCCTCCTAGTTTTGTTATGATAATAACTTGAAGCGATAAGTGTGAAAAAAAAAAGCCTTCTAAATCATAAAATACTTTAAAAATCTAAAAGGTGAATAGGGATTCACCTTAGGACATCTTTCTCTGGGGTGACTGCCAGTGGAGGTTAGTCTATGGCCATGAACATAATAAAACCACGTGACTTAACTGAGGACCAAACTCCTAACACGCTGGGAGCCTTTTCCAGGCTCTTTCTTTGCATAGGTTCTTGTTCATAAGGCTGGAGAGCAAGGGAGGCCACAGTCTTAAGGGACGGGGGAAATAAAGTGGAGTTGGCCATGTGAGCCAGACCATGAAGGGACTTAGAAAGTCAGGCAGAAAGCTTCACAAATTTGACCTGGACTGATGAGAACAGAGCTATGTTAGGTGTCATTTCATTTGCTTTGGGCCTCCCTGTCACAAAAAGCAGCTGGCCAGGGGACATTAACCTAAGAGTAGCCAGTTTGCTGGATGGACTTACGGATCAGGTAAGTGGAGATAGGAATCAAGCTGGGTCAGAGTTTTGGCAGTTCCTGAGAAAGGACATGATGTGTCTGGACAAGGCCTTGGTGGAAGGAAAGGTGGGGATGTCAGAGAGATTGCTCAAGAAAAGAACTGTAACAGACGGAACACAGAGGATACGGGAAAAGGAAGCCTCAGATATGCTATGTCTCTCCTCTGAGAGACTGGAGGAGGGCTGCATTTCTTAGCAATCCCTCCTGAGAGACAGAATACACAAGGGGACAATGGCCAGGCTGTATGTGATGACAGAGGTCTGACACACCACCTCTGTTCCAACCAGCCCAGGAAGCCAACCACAGCCACCACAGCAATGGCCCAGATCATTCAGGACTTAGCCAATGACTGTCAGCTTCCCTGTTTTTTTAAATCCCTATTTCCAACTCAGGACCAATCAGTCAAAAATGCTCCTCAAAGCACTCACATAGGAAGCCCCACTTGTAGCTAGCCCTCCTCCAGCTTCTGCATGCCAAAAACCTTCAGTGGGTCACACCCTGAGACTTCTCTTTTTTCCCCTAGAAAGCTTTCCCACTCCCCTGTCTGCCTTTGAATTTCTGCCAAGGGCTCGTGATGGTGACTAACTCTCCTGTTATAGTAAATGCCAAATAAATTACCTCCATTTGTTCTCATTTGGGTGGTCGTCATTTATTTCCACACTCCCATATCAGCCTTCAGCTCGGCCCCTCTTCCCAATAGCAATATCTAAGGAGGCGATTTGGTGAAATCGAAGGAAGGTGACACTAGGAGTCACTTCCAGCCCCTAAGCTGACTCTGTAGCTGTGGGCCATTAGAGCACCTCCTGAATCTTTAAATGAAACTAATCTATCACAAGGTGGTAAAATTCTAGTCTTCAATAAGATCTAACCTGTCACAGTATAGAGAGGAAGTCCAGTAGATCCCTAACTATCTATAGATAAATTTCCCTGCCCATAATTTCTGAACAGGAAGAGAGAGACACAGAGAGAGAGAGAGAGAGAAGTGGAAAAGGAAGAGCATGGAAGGAGAGCAGGAAGAAGGAAGGCAGATGGGATCTCTCAGATTTCACCAAACGGGAAATGAGAGGCCCATGATTCTAAATTACCTTGAATGAGATCATCAACTTCTGTTGTACTTGCCTAAGCCTCATGCTGCAGCAACTGTTCTTCCGCCATGATAAAGTCTGACCTTGCTCCTCCAATGGGAGCTGGACAGCTTCTAACAGGAAGGGAAGTGTCCAAGTATTGCCTCTACAGGACGAATGGGACCTGGGTTGTTCAAACCCAGAGATAAAACATAAGAATTCTTTGACCCAAGAAATCTCAAGCCCTTTCCACTCAGGACCTGAGAGAAAAAGTGCTGAGGAGGCACTAATTGTTCAACGCTGTACTTCTAACCCACTGCCCTTTCCATCAAGTGAAACTGCCCACGGAGGCTTTTTTGCATTCTACCTGTTTCTTCTTTGTGGCCCATGGTCATGCATAACACAACACCAAGTAAGGATTTAGTAGCAGATCCATTCAATGAGTTTTTACAATAGTTGAGTTTTTGGTGTCATGGTAAGAAAGAACAAAACACCAAGGGTTCCATATAAATAGCACATTTCAGTTGAGGTTTCCTTCTGAGACTTATGGAACTGTGTTGATTTTGCACTAGGTGAAAATTTCCTTTAAGGTATTCCCAGCTTGCTGCCTCTGTTGGGCTTAACAATGTTGTCTCTTGCCTCAAAGAAATCTGACAGACCTGGTTTCAGTGCTGGCATTTTCTTATTCTTGCTGCTATTTGGAGCAAGTCTGTTGTCCATTTTGAACCTCCAATACCACATTTAAAGTCATCTTACTCCTCTTGACCAAAAAGATAACATGATATTATGCGAAGGACTGTTGATAATCTATGTTGTGAATGTCTGAATGATGAGAATAAAGTAGGGCAAGAGGGGTCCCTGTTATTGGCCAACATTTCAGGGCCAAGCACCAGTCAGTGAATCATCCCACAACACAAACCAGGCTTCTAAGAAGCAAATTCCTGTTTCTTTTTAAGGTCAGTGTTTGATTGTGTTTTACCTACTACTCCTTTTGGACGGGGTTTAAAACAAGAGAATACCTGAACCCCTGGACATTCTAAGCAATTTATGAAAAATCTTCCAAGTAGCAACCCTGTGGCATTTTTCAAGGAGAGTGTGATCCAAAAAGAAAGAAAAGAAAAAAAAAAGTCAAGAACGTCTGGTCTACTACTACAAAACATTCAGGAGGCTATCAAGTTAAGGACAAAAAAAAAGGAAACCAATACACAGATACTTAATCTTTGGATGGCCAAGAATTAATGGTTACTTGTCTACCTCTAAGTAAGTAATAAGCACATTCAAATTATCTTTTAACCAGAAGCTAAATGAAAACAATATTTTTTCTACCAGCTCCCTTCTCCTGCCAGTTTCTTTGTACTGGTTAATTTTGATGGAAAGACAATGCCTAACAGAACATTTCAGACAATGGAGTAATTACTACTCTGAATATTTTTTCTCTTACAGAAGAAAGTGCTTCTTTATTTTAGCTCTCCTATTTTTCTTTCAATAATGAGGCTAAGTAATGTTTAACCAACTAGAAGCTTGCTGGCTTTCAGAGGAAGCCATTGAGAAAGGACTGATCCGAAATGAGAGAAGAGGGAACCATTAGACTAAAAATAAAATGAATTCCATGCTTTGACTGTCTCCAGGGTTCTCTAGAGTGTCATAACTTATGGTTAATGAGGGTCCCAAGGAGGGAGGTCATAAGTCAACGTCAGTCTCCTGGTTCAGTACAAGCCATTGATCTAAACATGTCAGTATATTCTGCCCTTGACTGTGGGGACCTGGAATAAACCAAGGCATAAAATAACCTGACTTGCCCCCAAAGGAAGAGAAGTTATTGCTAAAATGAGACTAAGCCATGTGGTAAGGTCTAACCATTCCTTTGACCCCAAGATTTTTGGCAGAATTTCTCGGAATGACATGCCAGTTTCTTAATCTTTAAATGGAGGAAGTCCTTCCTAATCTCTAAATGAAGGAAAATTTATACATCTCCTCCATGAATTTTAGGAGAAATGGCTAGTGCTTCTTGTAATGCACTTGGCACTGTTGTTTTAATGTTACTAATGTGTGGATTGGGAATTACTATATAGAATCACACCATTTATGGGCTGGACATGATCTTAGACATCATGTTAGTGGAGGAATTACTGTACTGAGCTAGAAAAATCCTTGGCAATATTAATAGATCAGTGTGGTTAAGAGCAAGGCATCTGTATCCAGGTTGCTTGGATTTCCATCACTTCACCTCTCTACCTCAGTGACCTCATATGCAAAACAGGGATAATTAAAGTACAAGATTCACAGGATATTGTGGACACTGAAGTGCCTAGCGTATCTGTTAAACTAAGTGCTATATAATGTTTGCTTATATTATCAAAGAATTTCACATAATATTAGTTCTATGGTTTAAAATTTGTATGAAACACAAAAGAATTTCCATATGTTTGAAAAGTGGTAAATCATATATATGGGAAACATTAACTATTCAGTTTACACAGTGTTCAGGTAACATTCTTGGACCAGTTGCAATGACTAGAAATAAATTCTCTCTCCTAAAGCCTTTGTCCCAGAATTTGGGAACTAAGATTCATCTATCCATTTAGCATCAATTGAGCACCTACTATGTGCCAGCCACTGCTCTAAGCATTAGAAATACAGCACTGAACAAAAGAGTCAAAAGTACCTGCCCTCATGAAGGTTATAGTCTGATGTTATGAGTACATTTTTTGGTCTATTTTTTTCATCCGAGGTTCAGAGAATCCTCAGCCGACTGCCCAAAGTCACACAGCTAGTCCTAGATCTTGTAGTCCCTTATCGCATCCAACTTTTAAAACGAACCTTGTAGAAACAAAGTAGTGGATTAGACCAGCTTTAAAAGTGTTCAGAAGAGGGGCGTCTGGGTGGCTCAGTGGTTAAAGCTTCTGCCTTCGGCTCAGGTCATGATCCCAGGGTCCTGGGATCGAGCCTTGCATTGGGCTCTCTGCTCAGCAGGGAGCCTGCTTCCTCCTCTCTCTCTGCCTGCCCCTCTGCCTACTTGTGATCTCTGTCTGTCAAATAAATAAATAAAATATTTTTTTAAAAAGTTCAGAAGATGTATTTGCTTGTCAAACTAGCTCATACAGAAACAGAGCAGCCACATAAATACACTGGCTGTTTCACATCTACATCATGTGTCTTCCCAGCTCCTTGGGACCACCACACATCCCCCTCTGCTTCTCTTGTCATGTTCACGACACCACGCCATTCCTGTGACCTCCACTTGGAAAACTCTGAAATAAAATGATGGCATAAGTTCGTATTGTGTTTGCTCATCACCTAAGTATAGGAGTTTCTATTCAGTTGTTCACTATTTTTCAAGACAAAATATGTTTTCTACTAATTGTAATGAAGCTTTTGTTACAAACTAAATTGTAATTAGAAACTGCCTTCTGATTATCACCCAAAACTACTGAAAGCTAAAGTGATGAGTGAGGACAAAATTGATGATGAAGAAAGGAAGATTTTCACCATGGCACTATTAAAGGAGACACAAGCTCATCTTGAGAATTTCAAGCTTTGTACTCTGTTTTAGGCATGCTTCTACACCTGCTGGGATAAAATTCTGTGGTTTTTCTCTCTTTCCCACACTTTCCAGGTTGTAACCTTACATATTCAGAAATATCTTGCCCTCTCAGAACTTATGGAATTAACTTAATTTAAATTTATTTTCATTTTCTTATTTATATAGATATGTACAGGAAACTGGGTAAGTAGGTAGTTAAACATGTAGTTTTAGAGGGCTGTGTGTGTGTGTGCCCATATATCTTCCCAGCTGTTGCATTTCTTCATTTCTAAGGCATCATTCTCTGAGACAGACCATGAGATTTTATACGAAGAAAGAAAAATATCACTCGATTAAACTAAAGTTGCCATCAACTGTAAAATTCATCCCAATTTCTGATATGCAAAAATGTGAAAAGAGCTTGATAACTCTTCACTCTTCATTACATGAAAATAACTCTTCATTACATGAAAAAAAGTTTTTCATGTAATCCATTAAAAAATTATCTTTTTTAATGGATGCTGAATAATTACTGCTCTGAAATACTTTGGACTTAATTATTTCAAATATCCATCAAAAATGTCCCCTGGGTGGGGGGAGTACAATGTTAAAACTAAGTCTGCACAAGCTGAAATATTTATAGATGAAATGATGATGTCTTGGATTCAGATCACAAAAATATCTGAGGTGGGCACCATGGGAGTGTACAGATAGAACAAGATTGGCTATGGGTTAATAATAGTTCAAGTTGGATTGCAAGGTACAGGAGGGCTTAGTGTTCTAGTCTCTTAAAATTTCAGAAAAAAAAATTCTCTCTATGAAGTATTAGTAATATAACCTCCCATGAATAGGATTAGGTCTTCTTATATGAAAGAGGTTTATTCTATACTTAGGATGATATGTTCCAGTTGGAGACTGTAGAGAATATTCCAGGGACTGTGAGTGATGAGGTGAGTGGAAAGTATGCTCATTGTTACTCCTTCTTCTTTCCAAATACCTTATTTTGTTGAAGCTGTCTGGGTCCTACCTTTTATTATGGTAATAGCTGGCTAGTTCTTATAGTTGTTTCTAGGCCCCCAAACCAATGTGCCACTTTACATCAGTATTTGGTCATCCCCAGAGGGTATACAAGGTTGGTTTGGTATCAAGGATAGTTAAAAGCAGCAACAATAACAATTTAAAATTTAATTGAATTTTCCAGTCACTATGCTAAGTGGTTTACCATGCATGGGTTTATTTAATTCTCAGGACAACCCTAACTTGTTAATACTATTATGATTTTATTTTTACCCATGAAGAAACAGACTGAGAAAACTTAAGTGCATTTCTCAAAGCTGGCAAGTGATGGGGTCTGGATCTAACCCTAAGCCTCTGCTTGAAACCACACTCGGTATTGCCTCCCTTCCAGTGACACTGATTTAAGAACAATGGAAATCACAGCCTGCTGAGGATCACTTGCAGACAAGAACTAAAGAGAGCCTCAAGCCAATAATCAGCAGGTGCAGATGGGTGAAAAGAGCACAGGCTCAAGAAAGCAACTCTTGTAGAAACAAATCAAAAGGAATACAGAAACCTCTCCCAAGTAGATAAACCTAGTCCTAGGAGTGGGACAGGAGGAAGAGACCAGATCATGGATGGTTTGCATTTTCTCCTGAGTCTTTAAATCATTTCAGAGTGCACTCATACTTCATCAAGCCTCTCATGCCTGAGTTTAGCTGCTGTGTTACACATCATCTCCTGAACTTCACATAGTACTTCTAGACTTCCTCAGCTTGCTCCACTCCAGCCAGAATTTTAATGCTCATTAACTGTCATGTTATGAAGAATATTTTCTTTTATGATTCTGTCCCTGCAGGGTCCTAACTGTTCAACCACACTTTGTTAAAAAATCTAATCATTGGGGCACGTGGATGGCTCCGTGGGTTAAGCCTTCGCCTTTGGCTCAGGTCATGATCTCAGGGTCCTAGGATCAAGCTCCGTATCAGGCTCTCTGCTCAGTGGGGAGCCTGCTTCCTCCCTTCTCTCTGCCTGATGCTCTGTCTACTTGTGATCTCTCTCTGTCAAATAAAGAAATAAAATCTTTAAAAAATCTAATCATTATTCTCAATCTTATAGAGTCTCGAAGATATGTCCTGCTAGG
The DNA here is from genome assembly GCF_022355385.1 of Mustela nigripes. Lineage (NCBI taxonomy): Eukaryota > Metazoa > Chordata > Mammalia > Carnivora > Mustelidae > Mustela > Mustela nigripes. The sequence continues at coordinate 15,377,044 of NC_081571.1, forward strand.
TTAAGTACTACCCTCCTCTCCATATTCACTCACAGATGCCTCAGTAACATTGAAATAAATAGATCTTTTGGAGTGGAAATTCTTGAGGTCATCATCTGAATTGACCCATCATTTGGACTCCAGGATTTGAGGGTAGTTCAAGGATGAGATGTGTACTCAGAAGCAACCGAAGTCATACCAGGGATGAAACAATGATGAATAGCTTGTACTAGAGCTAGGGTCTGGTGTAGCATTTTCCACTTGCACTCCTCCCCTATGCTTCTAAAAATGTCACCAAAAATCACATCAACTTCTTTGTCTATATCACATGGAATTTACCATCAACCCAAATCCTAAAGTCTTATTTTATAAGTACAGGTTCTTCCAAAGAGTACTTTAGCATTTACCTTTATGTCAAAGTAAATAATCTTATACTTACCCCTGTTAAACAGTCTAGGGAAATTTAGATCGTTATTCCAACCTATTAAGGTTGTTTGTTTGGATTTCGATGATGTCAACACACTAATGTATTAATTCCTTTTGGCTTTATATCCAGAAACCTGTTTAACATACATTTATCCAAAACACTGACAAAAGTATTTATTAGGATAGGACTAAGAACAGAGTGTTTTATAAACCATCAGACACTCCCCCGCCAGTTGCTAAGAAGCACCCTGTAAGTACGTTCATTCAACCAGTTAATAATCTGCTTAATTGCATTAACTCAGCACATATTTCTTAATCTTGTCTCCAATTATATCATGAAGAAATTACACAATGCCCCACAGAAGCTCATGAGCATTTTGTCTGTTGCATTTCCTTGAACTATTGTTTCCTTCTAATTTGGCCAGATTTAATTTCGCTAAAAGCAATTTGACAAAAAGCAATTTGGTCAAGAAGACAATTTTCTCAAAACAATGATCTAGATAAAGAAGAATAATGCCAATCAGTGTGGTTTCAAAGTTGGTCATTTTTGTGTACCATTGGATAGAGTTGTGATCCATTTTGTACTTTATATATTTTGTCAATATTTTGTTTTTTTCTCAATAGTTTGACTTTTTAAAATTTCTAATTCATTTCCATCCAGTTGTTCCTATCAAGCATTGCTTATAATGCAGACTAACTGAAACAATATACTGTAGCAATTAATTAGAAGAATGCAAGTGTCCAAAAACTGATGGATTTTTTAAAAATATGCTAAATTCCAAATACCATATGGTAGGTAAAATATCATATGTAGTCATAGGAAATGCATAGGGAAGGCCGTCATACATTAATGTGCAGTCATTCGTTGACACTATTAAGTGGGATCATCTTTAAAAATTTGTTCTGGTTTGCATTATAATTTTCCATAATAAGTATATGTTGCTTAAAAACTCTAAAATAATACATAAATCACAACTGTAGCAAATTGTTCCATCACTCTAGTCATTTCAAGTATTTAGCTCCTTTTGTTGGATTCTTGTTCCCTAAGCAATTCCTTAACCGTTAAAACTTTTCACAGTGTAAAACTTTTCACTGTGTAAACACAGTGTTTGAAGATGAATTCTGGAAACTGTGAAGTGTTTAAAGATACTAAAAGTGCTATAAAGCCGTCCCATGCTTTATCACTCATACTTGAATGTAAAATGATGGAAGATACTAATTTTTAACTGATTTGTTGTGTTGGCCAATTTGCTTTTGACCAGATTACTTTTGGCTAAATACACACTACCGTCTATCAAGCCAGTAATACATTAGGGGGGAAAATGCGACTATCCTGATGATTTCCCTTTAAGTGAATCTACCCTGGTTTCCAGGGATCCAGTGGCATTTCCTTTGAATACTCTGCAAACCCTTCCTTTAATCATCCATTTTAGAGGGGCGCGTGGGTGGCTCAGTGGGTTAAACCTTTGCCTTCAGCTCAGGTCATGATCCCAGGGTCCTGGGATCAAGCCCTTCATTGGGCTCTCTGCTCAGCGGAAAGCCTGCTTCCCCCTCTCTTTCTGCTGGCCTTTCTGCCTACTTGTGATCTCTCTCTGTCAAATAAAAAAATAAAATCTTAAAAAAAAAAAAATCCATTTTAGAATCTTGCCAACTTGGGAAAGTTTAGCAGTAGGTGTAAGTTCTTTTTGAAACTGTCTGAAGACACCAATTAGGAATAACCTCCTACTCAGAAATATATGTTGATAAACACAGCTCAAAGGCTGTCCAAGCACCCCTGTTCCGAGTACTTTACACTGACCTATTCTCAAGGAAATTGCTCAATTTCCTCACCCTCCCGTGTCCCTACAGAATGAATTCAAGAGTATGACATACATTTAATATTCTCCCAGTCCATAGTTTTCTCATGTTATTTTCTCTTGACCCATCTTACTGTTATTACTATTATTTTAAAAATCAGTGTGTTCCAGGGGCTGTAATTGCTGCTCTTCCCTCTTGGTCTATACTTAGGGCTGTCTGCGAGGGAAGGTATACAGGAGTCACCAAAAGCTCCTGTGAGTTGCTAGCTAACTCTTCTTGAGCCTTCTAAGTGCTGCTTCAGGAAATAGGTGATAGTTTGCACTTTATATGAATTTGTGTAATGTACCGTATTACATAAAACAAAATATTTAAATTATTTTCTATCTTCTGTGTAAAAGGATCCAGTCGGGATCATTAAATTTTAGGTTGTTGTCTTAGCCTTCCTAGGGTTTGTTTAAAACAAAATAATCACATGTCTCTCAGTGTTTGTTCAATAGACTTCTGTGCCTGTGGAATCTCAGTGAAAACCTACAGAATGACTGAAGGAATGTGTTTCAGATGGGTTGTGAAATCTTCACAGCTAATTTCCTCCTCCTTCATTCAGTAAAGAATGAAAAGTAAGAATAACAAAAATAAAGGAAACTATTAGCTCTAGAGACAAATGAGGCTAACATGTGCGTTCTAGAATGGTGGAGATTTTCTCAGGGTTTGGTTGTTAGAATGATAGAGAATTCTTATTCCTAGCTCCTATATTTCTAGTGCCTTTGTCTACCTTTTGGGAACTGCCATGTAAGCATTTCTATCTGAGCACAACTATGAGGAAAAGACCCAGCACCGTCAAAGATGAAAAACACAAGGACCTGAGTGAATCTTTCAATGGAGAGATGTCATCTTGGATAAAAGAAAAAGCGAAATCTTGAAAAAAAAAAAAATTCTGGTCTCTGGTAAGGTCCTTTTTTCCTGAACTGCCAGAGGCAATACATTTTACCTCTGTTTCCGCCCATTCCCCCCCCCCCCCCTGCCACCTCCTTTTTTGTTCTTTTAAATTTTATTAGAACAAGAAAAAGAATTCCAGCTCTGAGGTAGGGTCCAGTTAATGAAGCTAACACACTGCCTAAATATTTATTCTCATGTTTGGGGTACTTGGATTGCAGATGTGTAGAGATGTTTTGGAGTTAAAAATATCTCTTTCTGTGAGGCAATGGCACACTGGAATGCTAATCCAAGTCCACTGCTTATCCTTCTGAGACTAGCATCCTGGGTGTCCTGGCTGCAATAAGTAAACAACCCCAGCCTCATTTCCTTAGGAATCTTCACCTTTTTTTTTGCTTGAGCTGTCTTAAAAATGTGTGCCGAGACTAGCAAGAAATGGAACAACAAGAGGAGAAGAAAACTCCTCAGATGGCCACTCTTGGTTCCAGAGATCCCCACACTGTGTGCGTGGTGGGGAAATTTTCTTCTCCCCAGACCAAAGGTAGCTTCCACATTCTGGTCCTTGGAGTGAATGAGTACCTCGCCTCAACTGTGTGCAGCTAATCAGTAATGCGGTTCAAAGGGTAGACGCATGGAAATACCTGGACCCAGGTGAGGTGGCTTAGTCCTGGAAGGGAGAAAGCCTGGGGGAGGGGAGATGACATCCAGGCCAGCACCCCCCCCCCATCCACTACTGCTCCTTCACACTTAAGGTGGGGTGTCCTAGCCCCCCTGGGCCTCACCTTCTCAGCCTATAAACTGGAGGCAACCTGTGTCACAGGACTATGACTTGGGGGCTGATAGATCAAGGTAAACCACTCTCCAGAGTGAGAAAAACAACTATAAGCAAGACTCTGAATGCTCTGTGTGGAAGCACGTTGGTGCTGACTGTGAGAAGGGCACCGGAAGGGACTTGGAGACTTCAGGGGAAGTTTAAGATGCCCACAGGAACTTAATCCCCAAGGAAGAGATAAAGGCAAAGTAGGAACGTAGGAGAAACATCTGGACAAAGATTTAAAAGAAACAGTGTGAATACAGGGTAGGTATTCTCCTGAATGGTCTCCAGAACACAGAAAGAAGATTTAGTTAGCATCATTTCTCCCTACAACAGAAAGATCTTTTACAGTGATGCCCTCTTAGAAATAGATTATTTACAGAACTATAGGCAAAGCCTTGGAATCTGGTCAAACTTGAGCAAAAACATCAAAAGTTCTTGTAAATTTCCACAAAAAGATTGGATTTCATGAACATGAGATACATAACTGCCTTACATGTTGTTGAACTTGCTCTGCATCATTTTATGTCTGACAAACCACTGGTTCCTAGTCTGCACTGTACTAAACTTCCAAATTCCTGATTTAGTTGGCCACATTCACAAGGACCTGGTCTGTGCACAGCACACCTGTCCCCAGCAGATTTCCCAGGTCTTGCAGAGCAGCACTAACACAATGGTGGCAACGGGTTTCTCTAATCCCCTCCTGGGCCTTAGCAAGCACCCTGCCACACCTAAAGACCCACAGACCTGGACTGACATTTGGTTGCAATTCCACCAGGCTTTTCTCTCTACAAGAATTAATCCTGCGCACACATCCATTTTCAAGTCGCAAAGATAATTTGATCCTGTTTTAAAGGACACTGATTATTCTGAAAACAGAGAGAAAACCCAGCCCATCCTGGACACTTCCATACAAGTTGAAAAGTAAAACAAATCGACATGATTATTTCATTTTGGAAGAATTTTTTTCTTATTTTAAGCAGTGGCTTGCGGCTTGTGTGTGTGTGTGCTTGTGTGTGTGCACGCGCGCGCATGTTTGACAGTGAGCTGTTATTCTTAAAGGCAGCAGGAAAGCGGCATGTTAAAGTTTCACATTAAACAACAAAGAGTTTCAAGGAACGTCCTCAAATTACATTCACAGTTTCAAAGTTCAAGAAATGTGACAGAGCGCTGCTTACCTTACAACGTCAGATCCCAAGAGGTCTTTGAGTCTAAAGCAGTACATCCAATGTGCAGGATTTATTTTCTTGCACAGAAGTCTAATCTGTCATAGCACCCAGCTCACCGGGAGGAACCAACCTCCTGCTCCCGAACACCAATGAGAGGACCAGAGGAGCACATGTGGGAAGTGGCTTCCCTGGGAGCCTGTCACACACAGTCTGCACATGCTCTCTGAGACAGAGGTGCCAAGTCAACCTTGGCTTGAGGCTCACAAAGCACCTCATTGTGAGGTCCCGGCCAAGGCTTGGGGGAAGGAAAGGGTTATAAAAAACGGGCTCTAGCCAATCTGTAGTTTTCATGCTTTTGTTGGGAGGGGCCTCTCATTCATTAAAAATAAAAAGAATTATTTTTCTGTTAGCTGCCCAGGGAACAAGTAAGACTTGTAACAACTCACCAACAGGTTGAGATAAGAGGACAAGCTTATCTCTCGGAACTCTGCTATGCTCCCGGCTGGTGTGAAGGAAGGCTCTGTGGTGAAAACTCCATCTCACCTCTCAGAAAAGTGTCTACTCCCTAAGAACTGACAGGATGTTTTATCGGAAGGAAGTTCACAATTATGAGTATATAATAATCTGTGTTAACCAGGCCCCACCAAGCTCAAAGATAAAATGAAAATCTCCTGCATCTGTGTCATGAAATCTATCTGTGACACTGACATGATATTTCAAGTGGGCTTTCCGCATCAAGCTCACCAGAAGTCATCGTGAAAAGGAAGTGCATGTCCTCTTGTGGGACATAAGCGTACAAGGACCAGAAAAACATTTGCTTTTACTTTCACAGCCACCTGCTACAATGTGCCACAGAAAAGAAAAGAGGTATTGGGTGAAAAAAAAATGCTAAAACGAACAACCCTCTTCCAAAATCCATATGGTAAGACTTGAGCCATGATTACTCTGGGCTCAGAGTCTGATGTCATTTGGCTTTTCCGCAGCACTTGCTAGGACTCTAGCCTGAAGCAGTCAATGGTGACCAGTTGCTTCTGGGTGTAAAGAAGAGAGAAAGACAGCACCTTGGAGTAGAGAGTGGGGCAAAAAGACCTATGTTCAAGCTCTGGATCTGGTTATACAACCAACTTTAAGCCCTGGAAAATCTTGAGGTCTCTCTGGATCTCAGTTTCATTTTCTGAGAAATGAAGGACTTGGGCTAGTAGTTCGGGAAATGCAAAAACTCAAAGTGCAGTTCACTTGGTGGGCTAAGGGCAGGTGGAAAACACAGGTCTCTATTTTGGAAGTAGCTATTAGCCCACAACAAATATTCCTAATTCGTTATGGGATGAATCATGCCAAATCTTCTGACTTTTCAAAAGAAGCTAGAAGTTCAGATTTTTATGTGAACTCTAAGTTTTATAAATCTCCTTGCTCAAAATGTTTAATGAACACCAAGCAAAATCTATCTGCTAGTTAAATCTGCCCTGCAGGCTGCCAATTTGGGGCTTATAGACCAGATGGTGTTGAGTCTTATCCTGCTAGAAAATGAATGATCCAGGGAAGTTAGTCTCTAGAGAAACTTTCGACAGGCTCAGCAGTCAAGACAGGACTGAAAGAAGAGGGTGCCTAGTACTTCTTTGGTGAAATTGGGGATCTCACCCCCCTACTTCATGGTGGTGATCAAGACTGATTACCTTACATGGCCGATTTTCTTTGGCTAGGACTGGTGTGGAATTTATGAGATCATTAGCATTCTAAGAATCTGATAAGTGAAAAATGGCAGAAGAACGCATACAGGGTAAAGAAAAAAAATATTGTTCCAGTAATATAAAAACCAACCGGATGCAATGCTCCAAGTCTTACCTCAAGACTGAAATACTGAAAGTAAAAGCAAAAGCTCTAATAGGGTTTATGATAAGTAGCTACGTTAAGTTGAGAGAAAGAAAAAGTTTATTGATTACTCAATAAAAGAGAGATGTTGGGGTGCAGTGGGTTGGAGATGTGTAGAAAACAGAGTTGACTAAATAATTCTCTTCTAGGTCACTAGGCAAAACTAAAGTTAGGAATACTCAGTCCTCATGGTCTGACAGCTACAATCCTTCCTGAGCCACTGGATGAGCTCTGAGTGGGTGTAGAATCTCTCTTCATGAGTCAGGACTCATCCTTGTTCAGAGAGAGAGAGAGAAGTGCTGACTCATCGGGGACCAAGGCCAGAGCCTTGCAAACATGTTCAATAAATATTTGCCCTGCCTGATGAACCCTGGCATGGAGACTGTGGACTAAAGACCAAGATGGGTAGGAAAGTCTTTGATCTTTCAAGACTTGGCTGCCGTCTGAGTCATTTCATCCCAAGGAATTTCCCTTAATCTCTCAGGCTGCCTTTATTATAAAGTATCCTTTATTTTATTCCATCTTAGTTTAGTACTTAAATTGAATTTTGATTTTTGTCTACTTGTCTCATTAAACTAATACTTTCTCACCCACTTTTTTATTTTTACAACCGAGCATATCCATGCTTGGCGCAGGTAAGGAACTTAGTAAGTATTGGTTGAATGCATTAGTAAATAGAAAATTCTTAACTAGAAGAAGTAACATGTACGTTATAAATGCAGTGATATTAAAGTGATAAAACAAGTCTTTGGAAGAAAATTTGGTTTAGATATATATTTTTACGAGGATTATGTTTTCTCAAATGTATAGCTACTTTTTTTTTTTCCGATTCATTCTGTTACGGATTTTTAATTTGCATTTGTCCAAAATAATGTTCCTTATTACAGTAGCTATTGCTGTCTGCCATAATCCAAACTTTCTAAACATTTATGTTTCCTATGATCACCTATGGGAATGTTTTGGTTAATAATGAGTGTACAGCTGACAGTCACCATAAATTGGCCACACTCAAATCTCATGATGCTTTCACAAAAGCAACAGAGGCAGTGAAGGTAATTCACTTAGTCTGAGTAGTTACATGGTAACCAATGACAGGAGCAACACATACTACCTCCAGGGCTCAAGGGACCAAGGAGTAGAATGGATGGAAATTATTCTTTTACACATAGCTTTGGTACTAACTGGAGAGAGCCTCCACTGTAATTTTCAAAATAAAATTTAAAAATAGTAAATAAAATGAGATTTCAACTGAATTAAATTTGTTTTGACTAAAAGATGCTATGACTGTTTGAGAAAGAGATGAATACAAAGAAATAAAGGAACAAAGGAAAAGCAATGTAAGTTATTGCTATTCATGACTGCATGGCAAACCACCCCAAACATAGTAGCTTAAAACATCTATTATTATCTCTATGGTTCTGTAATTTACTGGGCCCAATTGGGTGAATCTCCTGATCCATGTAATATCACCTAAGCTGCAAAGTCCTGGGAGCAGATCATTTGTTTTCTCTTGTCTTTTTTGATAATAGACAATCTAACATTGTGACTTTGATTTGCATTTCCCTGATGATTAGTGATGTTGATTACTTCAGCCTGCTCCTATTTGCTAGTTGTATGTCTTCACTAAAGTAAGTCTATTCAGGATCTTTGCTCATCTTATTATTTATTTATTTATGCATGCATGCATGCATGCTATTGAGTTGTATGAGCTCTTTGTATATTTTGAATATTAACCCATTATGTTTGTGCATATTCTCTTCCTTACCATGCATTACTTTTAAATTTTATTGTTCATAGTTTCCTTTGCTGTGTGGAAATATTTTAGGTCCATGTACTCCCACTTGTTTATTTTTGCTTTTGCTGCCTTTGTTTTTGCTGTCAAATCCAAAAACTTATTGCCAAAGGCTGATGTTAAGTAGCTTACCTCCTATGTCTTCTCTAGGAGTTTCATGGTTTTAGGTCTTACTTTCAAGTCTTTAATCCATCTTTAATTGATTATTGTGTACGGTGTAAGATTGGTGTCCAGTTTTATTCATTAGCATGGAGATATAGGTGTCCCCTGTTTTTCAAAAGTTCACATTACACCACTTCTTTGTTACAAAAGTTCTACATTGGTACTTGCTTTCACAAACAACAACAAAGAGACCCACAACAAACAAACAAAAAACACCCAAAGAGGATTTTTGCGTTTATAAAAAAGAGATGAAAAGCCAAAGTAGTGTTCAGTGTTTGTTTTGCACAAGCCATCATAGATGCATCTCACAGCCGGAGCAGTGAGAGCAGCCCTGCTAAGCACCATCCCCAGAACTATACTCAGCATCCCAGCGTCAAGCCGCCATAGCTTTGATCTATGTCTATGAGCATTTGTGTTTTACCTTGATTTATTTTGTGCATCCATTAGCAAGATGTGTCCTAGGGATCAGAAAAGCTTAAGAGAGGTTATTTTGGGGGTCTGGGAATACTTGATTTTTTTTTCATAAAAATTAATGGTAATTGCTCCTTTGACTTATGCCATTTAGCTTATGAAAATGTCATAGGAATGCTCTACTTACGGATAGCAGAAAACAGGTTAGAGCATCACATACTGAAGAGAGTTGCCTTTCCCCATTTTATATAGTTAATTCCTTTGTTAAAATTAATTGATCAAAGACACATGGGTTTATTTCTGTGCTTTCCTTTCTGTTCCACTAATCTATATGTGGAATTTTGTCAAATAATTTTTATGCATCTATGCATCTGTGCTTATGCTAATACCATACTGTTTTGATTACCATAGTTTTATCATGCAGTTTGATCAAGAAATGTGATGCCTTCGGCTTGGTTCTTTCTCAAGATTGCTTTGGCTATTTGAGATTTTTTGTGGTTCCAAACAAATTTTGGAATTGTTTTTCTGTGAAAAGTGCCATTGGCATTTTAATAGAAATTTTATTAAATCTGTAAATTGCTTTGGGTAGTATGGGCATTTTGATGACACTAATTTTTCCAATACAAAAACATGGGACGGGGCGCCTGGGTGGCTCAGTGAGTTAAAGCCTCTGCCTTCAGCTCAGGTCATGATCCCAGGGTCCTGGGATTAAGCCCTGCATTGGGCTCTCTGCTCAGTGGGGAGCCTGCTTCCTCTTCTCTCTCTGCCTGCCTCTCTGCCTACTTGTGATCTCTGTCTGTCAAATAAATAAATAAAATCTTAAAAAAAAAAGAAAAGAAAAAAGAAAAACATGGGATATCTTTTCATTTATGTGTGTCTTAATTTCTTTCACCAGTGTTTTATAGTTTTTAGTGTCCAGATCTTTCATCTCCCTGGTTAAATTTATTCCTAAGCATTTTATTCTTTTTAAAGCTATAATAAATGGGATTATTTTCTTAATTTTTCTTTCTGATAGTCCATTGTTAGTGTATACAAATGAAACTGATTTCTGCATATTGATTTTATATCCTGCAACTTTACTGAATTGGTTTTTTGTTTTGTTGTTGTTATATTTGGTTCAGTCTTTAGGGTTTTCTATATATAAGATCGTATCATCTGCAAATTTTACTTCTCGCTTTCCAATTTGGACGCCTTTCTATTTTTTTTTTTCTTTGTCTGATTACTCTGGCTAGGACTTCTAGTACTATGTTGAGTAAAATTGTTGAGAGTGGATATCTTTGTCTTGCTCTTGATTGTAGAAGAAAATCTTACAATATTTCACCAGAGAGTACGATGTTAGCTGTAGGCTTGTCTTTATGGACTTTATCATTTTGAAGTATATCCACCTATAGCTGAGAGTTTTTATCAAAAAGATGTTGAATTTTGTCAAATAATTTTTATGCATCTATTGAAATGATCATATGATTTTTATCCTTCATTTTGTTAATGTGATGTATCATACCTATCATTTTGCATGTATTGTACCATCCCTGCATCCTGGGGATAAATCCCATTTGATCATGGTGTGTGGTCCTTTTGATGTACTGTTGAGTTTAGTTTGCTAATATTTTGTTGAGGATTTTTGCTTCTACATTCATCAAGGATATTGGACTTTAATTTTCTTTTCATATAGTGTCTTTACTTGGCTTTGGTATCATATAATGTTGGCCTTGTAAAATGAGTTTGGAAGTATTCTTTCCTCTCCTAATTTTTGGATGAGTTTAAGAAGAATTGGTATTAATTCTTTAATTTTTTGGCAAAATTCACCCTTGAAGACAACTGGTCTTAGACTTTTCTTTCTTAAGAAGTTTTTGATTACTAATTCAATCTTTTATTCATTATTGGATTATTCAGATTTTCTATTTCATCATCCTTCAGTCTTGGTAGGTTATATGTCTCTAGGAACTTATTAATTGCTTATAGGTTATATAATTTGTTATACATAGAATGTAACTGTTCATAGCAGTTTCTTATAATCTTTAGTACTTCTGAGTTATCAGCTTTAATGTTTCCTCTTTCTTTTCTGATTTTATTTAAGCCTTCCTTTTTCTAAGTTAGTGTTAAAAGTTTAGATACACCACACCACGGTATTGCTGCATGAGCATCCATTTTGTTTGGCCAAGTGGACTGCCAGGGGCCTTAAACTGACATTAGCTCCTGAAAACGTAAGGCTGGGGCTATTTGTTTTCCCCTAGATAATAGTTCACAGAGTTACAAATAAAGGCAAGTTCCTGATATGACTCCCCCAATGGCCCTTGTGATACAGATCTCCACCTCACAAGCCTTTCCCTTCACGTGCCCCTTAAAATATGCATTTATCTTGTGATTATCCTTATGATAAGCTCCCCCATAAAGCTTGCCAAAACCTCCCTCTTTTTATATGAATTGGCCAAGCTGGCTTTAGATCAAGAATCTCAAAGCACTCTACTCTAGGACTCGCATAAAAGCATGTGTCCCAAGTCCTGCCACTCTCTCTGCCTGCAACTGCTTTGGCCTTTGCATGTAGCCCCTCAAGGCATGCTTTGTACTTCTTCCACAGTCTCTGAGCAACAAACTTCTCTATTTCAATTCCTTTGTGGTCTTTTATTGACCCAGGTTCACCATCTAATATCCAGTGGCTCTACTTAGTAAATGCTAATTTTTAAAGTCAGAACTGTTAGTTGAGCTAAATTCATTACTTTTATCTCTTCAAAAAATCAGCTTTTAGGGGTCCTGGGTCACTTGGTCAGATAAGCATCTGACTCTTGATTTCAGTTCAGGTAATAACCTCAGGGCTGTGAGATTGGGCTCCATGTTGGAGTATAACTAGGCATGGAGCCTGCTTATGATTCTGTCCCTCCCCACCATTTGCATGCACACACACTCACACTCCCCTCCACCTAAATAAACAAACAAACAAACAAATAAATAAATAAATTTAAAAATCAGCTTTTAGTTTCATTGATCTTTTCTATTGTTTTTCTGGTGTCTACTTAATTTATACATGCTCTGATCTTTATTTTCTTCCTTCTATTAACTCTGGCCTTAGCTTTTTCTTCTTCTAGTTCCTTTAGGTGTAAAGCTACATTGTTTAAGATCTTCCTTTTTTCCTAATGCAGGTACGTCTTTATCAGTATAAACTTCCCTTTTAGAATTGCTTTTGCTGCATCCCTTAAGTTTTTGTAAGTTTGGTATGTGCTTCCATTTTCATTTCTCCCATGATCTTTTTAAACTTCTCTTTAGGTTTCTTCCTTGAGCTATTGGTTGTTCCAGAGTGTGTATTTGTGTATTTTCCAATATTCTCCTTGTAATTGATTTCTAGTTTTATACCACTGTGGTTAGAGAAGCTACTGGATATGATTTTAGTCTTCTCAAGCTTATTAAGATTTATTTGGTAACCTAACATATTTACCTTTACCAGTATGCTGTGCATTTTCATACGTTTTCATGTTACTAAACAGTCCCCTTTCATTTCAGCTTGAGGAGCTCCCTTTAACATTTCTCATAAGGCCAGTCCAGTGCTATTGAACGCCTTCAGCTTTTCATTGGAAAACTCTTTATCTCTTCTTCAATTCCGAAGGACAAACTTTTCCAGGTAGAGTATTTCTGTTTGACAATTTTCTTTCTTTTAGCACTTTGAATATATCATCCTATTCCCTTTTGGTCTGTAAAATTTCTGCTGAAAAAATCTGCTGATGGCCTTATGGGGGTTCTCTTATACATAGTAGAATGCTGCTTTCATAATAATAATCTTGATGCTTTTAAGATTCTTTCATTGTCTTCCACTTTTGGCTATTTAATTATAATTTGCTTCAGTGTGAGTTTCTTTAGATTCATCTTTTTTAGTAGTCCTTGGGCTTCTTGATCTGAATGGCTGTATCATTCCTTACATTAGGGAGATTATCAGCCATTATTTTCTTTTTCTTTTTTTTTTAAAGATTTTATTTATTTATTTGACAGAGAGAGATGGCAAGTAGTCAGAGAGGCAGGCAGAGAAAGAGAGAGAGAGGAGGAAGCAGACTCCCTACTGAGCAGAGAGCCCGATTCGGGACTGGATCCCGGGATGTGAGATCATGACCTGAGCCGAAGGCAGCGGCTTAACCCACTGAGCCACCCAGGTGCCCCCAGCCATTATTTTCTTAAATAAGCTCTCTGCCCCTTTCTCTCTCTTCTCTTTCTAGACCCCTGTAATGTGTATATTGCTGTTTGATGTTGGTCCATAAGTCCTTTAAGCTATCTTCACTCTTTTTCATTCTGACTGAATGAATTCCACTGCCCTGACTTTGAGTTCACTGATTTTTCCTGTGTTCCTGTGCTTGATCTAATTTGCTCCTGAATCTCTGTATTGAATATTTCAGCCCAGTTATTTTTCTTCAGCTCCATGATGTCTGTTTAATACTTTTGAATATTTTCTCTTTGCTGAAATTTTTACTTCGTACATTTATTGTTCTCCTGATCTTGCTAAGCGTTGTTATCACTGTTATTTTGAACTCACTATCAGATAAAACACATCTCCATTTCATTAAGATCTGTTTCTGGAGATTTATCTTGTCCTTTTTTTGAAACACATTTCCATTTCTTCGTTTTCCTTGACTCTGTGTGTTGGTTTCTATGTATTAAGTAAAGTAGTCACCTCTCCAGTCTTGACAGGCTGGTCTCATGTAGGAGTAGATCCTCATCAATTTGTATAGCCTGAGATTCTGGTTGCCCCTCAAACCTTTGTGATTGTACATTGTGCTGTCTTTGTTCTTAGTGGTTCCCCATGGTTGAGGGTATACAAAGAGCCATTAGTGTCCCAAAGATGAGGATCACAGTCATCACCTTGCTACATGTTTGTTAGAAGCTGGACCCTCAGGCAGATGCTGGAAAATCATGCAGTTAAACCCCTTCCAGGGAGAAATTGCAATATGGGTGATTTTTTTTGTTCCATGTTGAAGCCAGGTATATTGCTGTGGGGGTTACTCCTATACCTGTTGAAAAATTGTTTCTTTGTTTGCTATAGACCTGTGGGATCCATGAATGCAAGCCCTGTTCACTATCAGAGCGAGGTGATTTGGGGCCCATTCCTTCGGTGGCAGACATAAAGGTCTGGGCACTAGATGTGTGGACATTCTCCTTCTGGGAAGATACTTCCGACATTCTTTTTCCAAAGAGATACTAGAAACTTGGTTTCACTGTTGAAGTGAGCCAGAGGAATAAGGTGGGGAAATGTCCATCAGGTCTTTGGTGCTCTTGGGAGGATCACAGGGAGCACCTAAATGCATGCTAATTAGAAGCCAAATACTCAGGCAGCAACTTGTAACATATACAGTCAAATCCCTTCCTAGGAAAGACTGAGAGATGGGCATTTTTTCCTGTTCCCTCTGCATTAAAGCCAAGGAGGATAAACATAGTGAGTGCTTACACAACCATTAAAAACTGTTCTTTGATGCCCATGATATCTCTGATAAGGGGTTAGTATCCAAAATATACAAAGAACCCATACAACTCAATAACAAAAAAACACAATACCATTTAAAAAATGGGCAGAATGTGAATAGACATGTTTCTAAAGAAGACATTCAGATGGCCAACAGGTACATGAAAAGATACATTAATCATCAGAGAAATGCAAATCAAACCACAATGAGCTATTACTTCACACCTGTTAGGATGTTTGTTATCAATAAGATAAGAGATAACAAGTGTTGGCAAAGATGTGGAGAAAAGGGAACTCTTATGCATTGCTGAAAGGAATGTAAATTGGTACAGCCACTCTGGAAGACATTATGGAGGTTCATCAAGAAATTAAAAATAGAATTATCATATAATTCAGCAATTCTATTTTGGGGTATATATTTGAGGGAAACAAAATCACTATCTTTTTTTTTTAAATATTTTATTTATTTATTTGACAGAGAGAGATCACAAGTAAGCGGAGAGGCAGGCAGAGAGAGAGGAAGGGAAACAGGCTCCCCACTGAGCAAAGAGCCCAATGCGGGACTCCATCCCAGGACCCTGGGATCATGACCTGAGCTGAAGGCAGAGGCTTAACCCATTGAGCCACCCAGACGCCCCCAAAATCATTATCTTGAAAAAATATCTGTCCCTCCATATTCACTGCAGCATTATTTTCAACAGCCAAAACATGGAAACAACCGACATGTCCACTGATGAAGATGAATGAATGGAGAAATTTTATATATAAATATTTATATGATTATATATAATTATAATATATCAGATATAAATTTATAAAAATTATATACACACATATGTGTGTGTGTTTGTATGTGTGTGTGTGTGTGTGTGTGTGTGTATATATATATATATATATCCAGCCATTTGCTGAAATAAATCAGATAGAGAAAGACAGAATCTGCATGATCTCACTTGTATGTAGAATCTAAAAATACCTAAGCTCATAGATACAGAAAACAGATTTGTGATTGTTAGAGCTGAAGGCAGGCTGGGGGCAGGAGGAATGGGTGAAAGTAGGTAAAATAGGTAATAATGGTCAAAATGTATATACTTCTAGTTGTAGGATAAACAAGTCCCGGGGATGTAATGTACAGCATGGTGACTAAAGCTACTGTATTATATATTTGTTAAGAGAGGAAGTCGTAAAAGTTCTCATTATAAGAAAAGAAAATAGAAATGCATGGGAGGTGATAGATGTTAACTAACATTATTGTGGTAATCATTTTATCATATGTACATATATCACATCATCATGTCATACATCTAAAATTAATACAATGTTATGTGTCAATTATATCTTAATAAAACTGAAGGGGGAAAGCTCCTTCTTTGCTGTAGTTCTGAGATACTTCTGAACAAAAGCCATGTTGGCTTTCAGAGGTAGCTAGCTGTTCTGGGTTCCCATCCCTCAGAGGGAGCCTTAAAAGTTGGGGTGCTAGATGTGTGATCCAAACACTGTGCTCTTCAAGAGGTTGGGAATTGGGGGCATCTGGGTGGCTCAGTGGGTTAAGCCTCTGCCTTCAGCTCAGGTCATGATCTCAGTGTCCTGAGATCAAGCCCTCATTGAGCTCTCTGCTCAGCGGGGAGCCTGCTTCCCTCTCTTCTCTCTCTCTCTCTGCCTGCCTCTGCCTACTTGTGATCTCTCTCTGTCAAATAAATAAATAAAATAAAATTTTAAAAAAAGAAGAAGAAGAAGTTGGGAACTGAAGGTTCCCTCCCACCTGAATGGTGCTGTGTTAAGGGTGAGGTTTATGGTAAGAGCACTCAGCTAGTTTCTGGATTTCTCTCAGAAGGTATTGCTCCTTGTGTAGCTATAGAATCAGTGCATCCGTGGGAAAAGGGAGCAGTTAATAACCCGCTGATCGTGACTCTTAATTTGTCAGGCTGGCTCCTCTCCATAGCACTTTTAGATCCATATTTTAAAGTCATGATTCCCCCAAATTGAGGGAAGAATGTGAGCCTTAGGGGACAGAGATAGCAGGAATATGATGGGAGAAGTAAAGCGGCAGTCAGGCAGTATTACCTCGAAGCATTTCTAAACTAAAGAATGTCGGGGCTTCATCTTGAATTGGCTAACTCTATTATTTGATGGGGAAAGCAATAGGGAGGAAAATGTAGGGATGCATTTGACAGCAGCTCTCTAGATATGCTGCTGATGTGTTCCTCAGTTGAGCTCAAAATCCTCAAAGAGACACAAGGGTAAAATTAATCTTTAAAAAAAAAAAAAGCAAGAAATTATAAAATAAAAATAAGCAGAAGTGAAAAGTATGCAGATATATATGAAAAAGAACCATCTAGTCAAAGAGAGAATTAATGAATTCTGAAAAACAGAACAGAACTGACAGTTAAACAATATTTAAGGACGAAAACAGCTGAGATTTTCCCAGAGACATTAGTTCTTATATTCAAGGTGTATAAAGTTCCTAGCAGGATAGGTAAAAATAAATCCCTACCTGACATAAAATCCTGAGTTAAAATCTAGACTTTCTCTCCTACTAAATGTGTCGTATTTCAAGTTACTTTATTTCTCTAAGTGCCAATTTCTTTATTAAAGTAGTGATGGGACCTGCCTTTGGCAATTTTTTCAGGGATCACAAATTCTTTGACACTTCTCCTAACAAATGTGTGTCCTACTCTTGAATCTGAACAGCCTGTGACTGCTTTGGCCAATGGAGTATGGTGGGTTCAGTGCTTTGTGACTCCTGAAGCTAAGTCTTCAAAGGTCTTATACCTTCGTCTGGTGCTCTTGGAATAGTTGTTCCTCCTTTTGGGATGTTACCTCCAGAACCCAGCTGCTGTGCTCTGAGGAGCACACACGGCATAAGGAGCAATGTACGGTGCTCCAGTCAAGTCTCAGCAGAACCCAGCTTTTAAGTCGTCCTAGGTCAGGTGCCAGACATGTGGGTGAAGAAACTCTTCATGGATTTCAGTTCTCAGCTGTTAAAGTCATGCCTCGCTGAGGCCTTGGGCATTGTGAAAACCACCTACCCAGGCTGTGTCTGCTGGAACTCCCAGTTCAGAATTCGAGCATGTAACAACATGATTGTTGTTTGATGCCGCTGTTTGGGATAGTTTGTTATGAAGCAGGAGATAACCAGGACACTGCGCTACAGAGCTGTTGTGAAGGAAGTGAATGACACAATGTGTATGACTAACCTGGCACACGGCTGCATTGAATTAATATTGGTTCCAAGGCGTAGTAGGGACATCTACACAGATGTTTCAAATTCTAACAGTATCAGTAGTAGTGAGCCCATGCAGATTTCCCAGCACATCTGATGAGCCCAGTACTGTTCTAAGTGCTGTATATGTATTTAACTCATATAGTCTTCACAGTAATTCCACAAGGAAAGCCATTAGTGATGCCATTTCACTGAGGAGGACACAGACTGCCGCAGAGAAGCTAATCTCTTGTACTATTTACACCACCAGCAAGCTGATGGACTGGATTCCGAACTCAGGCAGTTTGAAGGTAGGGCCCCTGCTCCTAGCCGTGCTGTCCTGTGAGAAGAGTGAGCTGGGCTGGAATCCGTGACTTGGAACCGTGGACCACAAGTCTTGGATGTAGACTGTCTCAGGAGTGGGTATACAGGGGTAAGAGAGCTAAGTGTGGGCCTTGAGAAATCCCACCAGCAAAGGAAAGGGCAGAGAAGATAGAGCGAGAGTGTTCCGAGAGGGGAAAGGGTGCATGGCAGGAGTCCAGGGAGGGAGCAGCACTGGAAAGGAATTTGGAAACATGTCAATCCTTCCCCTATGGGGCCCAGTCTTCCGGGGGCAGGGGGAAGTGCAATACATCACCCAGAAGTTTGACTTGGATGTTCATAGCATAGACCCCGAGCGTACCTATAACTAAGCCCATAGTGAAAACACGAAAACCCTGCTGACGTAGCCAATTAACATCCCTTCTCTTCATTAAAGGCTAAGATCCCTTTTCCCAGGAGAGCGCTCAAGTTTATTTGCAACAAGGAGAAATTGAATTGTTTCTAAAAAGTGTAATCTTCCCGGTTAAAGCCCGAGACATGCCAGACGCAGAAAAGCCAATTTGCTCACCCTTTATCCCTTCAGAGCCACGACCCTAGAAAAGCTCTCTATAAACACACCATGAGCCGTACTGACAAGCTTACCATGCTGAGCCTCTGCTTTGCTTATTTTCACGCAGACTACCTCCAGAATTAGTCACCCAAAATGGGTCACGTGGTTGGAAATAAAAGAATGGTATTCTCTTTTTATGTATATTATTAAGGATTGTGTCTGTGACCCGATTCCTTCATCTCTAAAAGGGAGAGAATTTGGTGACGATGAGTTCTAAATGGGGGGATGAGAGTCTGAAGGGACTTTTGACCGCGGACAGGAGAGTAGGACTTGCGAGCCTGTGCCTGGCCGACAAAGTTTAACAGTTTGGGGTGAGATTTCTGGGTTGAGGACTGCCGGGGTTAGACACAGGCAGGATATCATTTTAAAATGGAACAATTTATTGGGGGCGCCTGAGTGGCTCAGTGGGTTAAAGCCTCTGCCTTGCGCTCAGGTCATGATCCCAGGGTCCTGGGATTGAGCCTCACATCGGGCTCTCTGCTCAGCAGGGAGCCTGCTCCCCGATGCCACCCTGCCTGCCTCTCTGCCTACTTGTGATCTTTGTCAAATAAATAAATAAAATCTTTTTTTTTTTTTAAAAAGGAACAATTTATTTCAAAATGAAAGTAGGACAAATCTTCTCTTTGCTTGTATGTTTTCTTTTTAAATATTGCCATCTCAGAGATTGATCGTTCGGTTTAAATATGCTCTTTGAGGTCAGTGAGACAACACTGTGGTCTCAGGTCTCAGACCTTTCCCCTGGGACTGTCCTTTCTTTCCAGTCTTCTCAAAATCCTTAAACTCTCAGGCCTTTCTGTCTCCCTGAACAGCTCATCCACTATCACAAGAGTGTAGATTTTTGTCTATAGGCTGCCAGGGCAAAAGAAATATTTAGATCCCCTTTCAAGCTGAAAGTTGTTGCTTTTGCTCTCTTGCCTTCAGTGACCTGCTTGGGGCTGTGCTTCAGTGTTTTTAAGATCCTGATGTTGGGGGGTAAGGCTGAGGAGCGTTGTAGAGTTCAGCAACATGACTGTTTACCCCTATGTGGGCAAAGATTTTTGTCTCTCTGGGCCCTAATTTCCTCATCAAAAAAACAAGATGATGGCATTGACCTCACAGGGCCTTTGTAAGGAAATCACCTAATGGAAATCAATGGCCCAGCACAGTGCCTGGCAAAGAGACGGTGCTCCCTCAATTGCAGCAACCCCTAAATGCCTATTCTCTGCCTTGATCCATTCTCCTCGTCTAGGTCTTCGTTTCTCAACCTTCCTTCCCGTATCTCTTTCTTCTGGACCGCAAAGGACAGATTCCTCATCATTTCTCCTCCAAGCAAATGAGCTACGCATGGGTAAACAGAGCAGCCCTCGAGAGAGAAAAATAGGGGGCTTTAAACAGGCTTTCTCATGACACCCCTACAGTCACCCCAGCTAAACTCAGTTCCAGGCAGAAGAGGGGGAGAGATTTTGTGAATTAGTGTGCCTTCTTGCTATAGACCTGAAGGGGGTCCCTTCCAAGTGTTCCATTTCTGTGATACACAGTTCCTATGCCATGTCCCTGCCTGCCTTCTACCTCCAGAGTAACAAAGTGAACTTGGAGGCCTTCTTTTCCATATTTGCCTTCACCAACGCAAGCTCACCAAGCAAGCCTGGTTCACACCAGGGAAGCTGCAGTGGGGTCTCCGTGCAGCTCGTCAGTACGTTTTCACATGGCCGGCCTCGAAGACACAAAAGCAAGAGGCAGGTTGCTAGCATTTCTTTTTCATTTGTCTAATGAATCAAGAATAGGTATACTAGCCCAGCCCCCATAGGATCCCACATAGGGAAACAGCAGCTCCCAGATGGACAGAACTCTGAAAATCCATTGTAGGTCTTTAATCAATTTGGTCTACCCTAAGGTGACTTTAAAACTATTGTTTTTCGGGCACCTGGGTGGCTCAGTGGGTTAAAGCCTCTGCCTTCAGCTCAGGTCATGATCTCAGGGTCCTGGGATTAAGCCCTGCATCGGGCTCTCTGCTCAGCAGGGAGCCTGCTTCCCCCTCTCTCTCTGCCTGCCTCTCTGCCTACTTGTGATCTCTGTCTGTCAAATAAGTAAATAAAATCTTTAAAAAAAAAAAAAAAAAACTCTTGTTTTTCTGTCACAGGGAGGGGTGATTAGGAACATGTGTTTGGAAATCCAAAGACTACTTCCTACAGTTTTGAATTAAGAAAGCTAGAAAACTATGGATACCATAGATTCTTCTGCTGGGATGGTTGCAACCCCACCCGGAAATTTCTGAAATCCAGTGTTATGATATTCGATACCAGTTTTCACTTTCAACATCATACCTGAGTTGGTTAAAGATGTTTATTTTTGTTCTAAGTATTATATGTTCCACATGTTCTACAGAGTTTGCTCTCTAGGTAAATTTCATTTTATCTAAACCTATTAGCCACTGGTATAGTCCGCTTCAAATATACCAATGCACGAATTTTTCTGTTCAAGTTCTCTTTTTTTGCCTTTAATTTTCGTATATGACTAACTTGCTGAAAGACTTGTCTTTCTTTTATTCAGTTCATTGTACTTGAGATTTAACACAGTTAAAAAAATGATCTTTTGATATTAAGAAGTGTAACTGCCAGTAGTGTAACTTTAAGTATAATAAATTAAAAAAAAATCCCACCAAAAAAAAAAAAAAAATGTTCCTCATGTGCGAGGATATCATGCTTCCAGGTTTAAGAAGCATGAACTTTGAGCTGTGCTGATCCATTTCACAAGATCCTCTGGCAACCAAAATTAAGCATTTGCAAGACATCCAGCTGGACCAAGGCAATAGGCCTGTGGGGGATCAAACTCAACACTCCTCAAACACTATGGGCTCACACACTGATCATATGTCTTCCTGTCCCAGAGCAAAGTTTTAGGTTCATTCCTCTCTATACATGTCCTGCATCCAACCCCAAGTCATGTTTTCTGTTGAGCTGTGTTTTCTCTTCTGCAGTTTCTAAGTCAGCTCCGAACCTAGGCGCTCCCTGCTCTCACTCACCCTGGCCTCATCTAGGAGCACACTGCCTTAGCTCCATTTGCCAGCCATGAGTGCTCCCGTGGAGTGAGCTCTGCCAGCATTCTGCCTGCCCAAGACCAGAACATGCCACCTGAAGAGCAGCTTCTTCTCCTGCTCAGGAAAACAAACTTTCCAGGCTTGTAAAGCCAGATTCTGCCCTATTTTCAGTCCAACTGGCAAGAGAAGAAAGCCATATAACTATGGAATTAAAACTCTAGAATCACTGTGCTCTTGGAGCCCCATAAAAACCTGATTATTTACTCCTACCTCCATTTCTAGATGACTGGACACCTAGGTACACCAGCGTTGAAAAGATGAGGTTCCTTCTTATTTCAAAAGGCTCCCATGTGAAAGACATATAGGGAAACTTTTATTTTCTCCTCAATTTTCCTGGGAATCTTAAACTGTTCTATTAAAAAAAAAAAAAAAAAGTCTTACCCACACACGCGTGCGTGCACGCCAGGTGACCAGTGTGGTGGCTAGAATGGAGGGAATAGAAAAAAACCTCTTAGACAAAAAAGCCAAAGAAGTAATATGGGGGTGGGAGGGGGGTAAGGGGGCTCTTAGAATAGGAGTCTCTTTGTTTGTCATGTGGCAGATAAACTTTATGTTTGCTGGGTTGAACCTTGGTCTCCTCTTTATCTAACTTTGACTCATTTATCAGATCTCAATATAAACATAAATTCCTAAGGAAAACCTCCTGATCCCCACGTAGATTAATACCCAAGTCATATATTCACTGTGTCCTATACTCCTTCACAACACTTATCATGAATAAAAGAAAGTAAAATAAAATAAAATAAAACACTTTTTTGAGACTGTTTGTCTAATACCTGTCCTCCCCCAAGAGCAAATGAGCTCCAAAAGACCAGGGCTGTGCCTCTCATGTTCATCCCTGCATCCCAATGCCTAATGCCTGGCACTTTTTAGGCACTGAAAAAGTCCTTGCCGAAAAAAATCACTGGGTCCATCAGACAGCAGAGGAAGAAAATATGGCCACTAGCTATTCCTTCAGCCGGTCCTTATGCTAGGATATTAGCAATTAGCTCCTCTGTCCCCTATCTCAGGAAGCTACTGGCTCTACATAGGTACAGAAGTAAAAACAGTACTTACTTCTTGTCACAAAGTGTTTTCTCTCTGTCAGTGGCTTCTTCTTAGGTTGTGCTTGAGAGACAAAGGATGCCTCTGCAGTGGCCCACATCCCACAGAAAAGAGAAGCCCAGTGTGTGGTAACCACATCACGATGTTGGAGATCTAGACACGATGGGAAGAAGTAGCCATTTTAGACCATTTTGTTGGCCCAATTCCAGCTGTTATAAACCTAGATATGCCCATAAGCCTTTCTCTGATTAAACTCTGTGTGATGCAATGTTTGACAACAGTGACTGGAAATCCTTATAGTTCAAGAAAGAACCTCTAATTATAGAGTCCTTAGATCAAAGACACACCCTATTGGTATTTCCTTTTCTTCCTTCCTTCCTTTCTTTCTTTCTTCTTTTTTTTTTTTTAACATCTCTAGAGCCGTGTCTAGAAAACTAAGTTTCTTGTGTTATTCTGAACCACGTATATTTGAGAATAATTTGAGGAATGTTTTGTTAAAGCCTGACAAAAACAGATTTGTGATATAGAGTTTCCTTTTTTGCACTGGTTGTTCCAAAAATCTGAGTAAGTTGTTTTAGATTTAGCAGTTAATTGCTATGATAACATTTAATCTGATGATTCTACAAATTGCAGTCAACTGTGGAATCTTGTTTGCTCCCATGCTCAGAAACGCAGTCTGCGTTCTGAAGCATACAGCGTATTCTAAAGGGTTTTTTTTTATTTGATTTTATTTCAGTTCTGTAAGTTTTGCAAAGGCCTTCTGGCCAAGAATGAGTCCGACCATGACATTTTCAGCCTGGAAAGACTGTAGTTGCTCTTCTTGAGGATGAAGAGTGACCCTGTTCCCTGTTCAGAGGGATTTAGATGATTAAAAATTCACCAGGTTTCTGACATCCCTTTTACTATGTATTTCTGTGGCCTCACCTTCAGAGCAAGCAAATTCCCATCATTTCATAAGATAAAGAAACTCGTCTTTGATGTGATAAATTATTGCCATCCTAACATTTTCTGCCGTATTACTTTTTCCAAGGGCAGGTGGGGAGGTTGCGGATTCCCAGTATGAAAGAGGAGTCCGGCCACAAGGAAACATGGGACATCTTCCAGCCACAAAAAGAACAAAGAAAATTTCAGTCCCATACACATTTAAGTTTGTTTGATTCTCGGAAAAAAAAAAAAAAAAAAAAAGAGACTCCTATCCTCCATGACTCTGGAAGTGCTGTGTGTATCTCTGCTTTTTTAAATAGACAGACTATCTGCTCTAAAAAGCTGGAGAACAAGTCTCACTTATTTTGAACATGATGGAAAGAAGAGAGGGGGCAGGAGGCACTTTCACAGAATAATGGAAAGGGCCCAGAAATCTGTCCAACCATGTCCCATTGGAAGAACAGACCCTCCATATATTTGGAACACACATTTTCTGGATGCTCCAAATAAGTGTATTTAATGCACGTGGGAGGTGAGTGTGAGGGGGAAAGTGGGTAGGAGAGGGATTCAATGCAGTTTCCTAGCTCTGCTGGGCTGACTATGAGCAGAGAGATTTTCCCAATGGGGGCTCTTCCATTTCTGAGTCGTACATACTTTGAAATATACATATCAAAAGTATCACAAATTCCTAGTAGCAAACCTGACAGCAAAAAAAGTCTCCCTTAAATTGAAGCTTTTCACCTCTGACACCCGAAACTGTTAAATTCCTTGCCACTGCCGGTGTGTAATGGAGAATTCCATCTACCCTGTTTCCATGAGTGATAACAGATATCGCCCACACTCAGCTCCAGCTTTTCCCAAGGAGACATTAATTCAGACTTTCCCCTTACTTCTCGTAAAGAACCCATAAAGCTGCCTCGACCACACAACAAAGTGATGTTTAAAAGCCAAAAAAATGATACTAAAATTACTTTCCTCTGTTTTTTTTTCTTTTTTTTTCTTTTTTGGTAGTTTCTTAAGCCTCTTCTCAATGACCACCCCCCTGAACTATTTTCCTGAATTATCTCAAGTAAGAACACTTTGTCCTGGCTTTGAACATTTTTCATCAAAAAAGGGAACATTTTCAAAAAAGAGAGTAATAAATATTCTCCTAGACACAAGATAATGCATTTTTGAAAAGTGAAAGACACACTGGGTTTTAACATATGAGGTTGCTCCATATTTAGAATTCGTCTCAAAGTAGGTTGTCCAAGAGATCATAGCTGTGTTTCCACACCAGCAGCTCTATGCTCTGCCCAACAGTGTTTAAGAAATAAGGTAGGGCAGGGTTCCTAGCCCTGGAAATCCACAGTGGAGACTATTCTGGTGAAAAATTGCATTTGCTTCGCTTTCAGAGAGCCAAACGATGTGCTTAGGACTTCCACAATTTCTTCAGTTTTATAGTTTTTCCAGTGTGTAGATATAATTAGCACTCACATATATATGATATATGTAATATACAGAGGGTTGTTATATTCTATCTGCACTGGGTTTCTGTGTAACTTCTGATTAATTAATTAATTAATTTCCTTTATTTTGTCAGATATTCAGAAAATGAAGGATGTCCCCAAATGCGTTAAAGGGAAACTTGGTACACAACAGAAACTGCCCCATGGGTCAAGCCTTGTGACAACAATACTAAGACACGGTGAGCAGTGGGGGCGGCAGAAAAAGTACAGTGTTTGGCATCAAACCAAAGATTTGAACAGAACCTTAGCCCCTTTCTAGTTTCACATTCAAGGAGTAATTTGTTTAACTTCTGTCAGCCTCAGTTGACTTATTTATAAAATACAGCAAATAATTCTGCCTAGATCATAGGATAGTTACAAAGATTGGCACTAATACTGCTAAAATACCCAACACAGTGGCTGTCACATGTAGGCTCACTAGAAGAGTAGTTTGACTTACTGATAATCGTCAGCGCTCAACATGAGTATTGCAAGGGTGAATATGTAATTCTGGTGCACAAAAACGTGCCTGTACGTGCATGATACTGTGAGGCCACAGCTTGTGAGTGGCTTCTGCAGACTCTGACCTTTTCCGTCCTTGAGGTCTGGGAGGATGACGGCCCACCAAAGAGGCATAGATTGGTCCCACCACAACTGGAACATGCACTGAAGCTGGCAAGTGGTAGCATGCTTGTGGAAAGCAGAAACGAGCTGAGGTACCTGCTGGTTTGCAAGCTTACAGGAAGGCCAGTTGGCCCCTGGGTAGTCTTATCCTAGGCCTTCAAGAACTCTGATCCAAAAGCACATTCTTAACCATGTGATTTCTCAAGAGAGACTCCTTCATCACCTCCGAGAAGTGATTGATTTTACATGCCCAGGCATTTGACACATGCTCCCAGTTTCCCAACACAAATTTTTCCATCATGCATAAGGCGCCTACACAAGCCGTCCCTAGGTATTACACTGGCCATCCAACCAGCTAGAGACACCTTCTAAACTCAAATAGCAATTCTGGATAAGCACCAGGATCTGAGTGTCTTATGAGGATAAATCATGCTGACTGTTACCTTTAGTCTTTTTTTTTCCTTTTATAATTATTTATTGCCTTCAGTCTTTCCGAGCATGGAATGGAGATACAAACCTAACAATTGGTCAGCTGATCAATCCATGCTACCAGGCAGGGCTAGGATTAGATACACCAGGAATATCACCTTACGCAGAGGCAGGTGAGAAGTGTGAGCAGTCCTTACTCATTCCACATCCTCACAGTCTTGCCCCAGTACTTAGCAATGGGTTTCGAACTGCTCCCCATTTCACAGCCTGTAGGTCCTATGCCATCTACCCTGCTGACGTCCTAAGGCTTTAGCTAAACCACAGCTTGCTTATCTAGGGTTGTGATATCCAGCCTAAAATTTTTAGGCCTTTTTAGGACATGGATTCCATATTTCATTCTCACTATCTGTGGCTAGGGTCTGACTGTGAATGCACTGGTGTTCCAGAACCACAACGTAATATTTATTTTACTATCCATAGTCTCTGTGCCTTATGTACTAAATCAGAATTCTTAGTATTAATGCTTCTTGAAATCTACTCTTTGGATATGATCTTATCCTGAGTTTCCACTATGCCTTATACAGGTCAACAATTGTAGATGGGTTTATTCTCCCAATGCACATACCTGACTTTAGTGAACAGGCCCTTTCCTGACCTCAGTTCACTAAGCCTTTCCACTGGGCTTTGGTCTCTGCCTGTCCCCCAAAGATCTGAGCCTGTCTTATGATACTGGGTGAGTTACATACCTCTCTAACCAGTTCTAGGTAAAAATTCTAATCACACCATCATCACTTATACAACATTTGGTGGCTTTCTCTAAACACCAGAACTTCACATCTTCACTGATAATAAGTTTAGTCTCCATCGCCAAAAGTTTCCATAACACAGTCTGCATATCCCTCTCACTGCATTTCTTCTTCACTGTATCATCGTTTGTAAGTTATTCTCCTTAGAGTGTCAGCTCCCAGAATGCAGGGGCTGGGTCTATATCATTTTTCCATCTCCAGCTAAAACACATAGGATGTACTCAATAGATGTTCATCGAACATATGCATGAAGAAGGTGCCTTTCAGCTCTCAAATTCTCTAATTCTGGAATCTATCAAATGACTCATCTAATTCTGAAGTTAATAAAATGCCAGTTGGTAGAGCCAAGGATTATATATACTTTGTCTCTGTATTCCTACTTCTTTTTCCATGACAATGAGTGGTCGCCCTGTCTCTGTTTTCTTAATTTTAACAACAAAAACAAAATAGATGCAGCTGCCATTTATTGAACACTTGCTTTTAGCCATGTACCATGCTGAGGACTTCTACACATGAGCTCAGTTAATCCTCCTCCACATCCTACATTATCCCTTTTTAAGGACTAGAAAATAGTGATGTTTGCTTTCTAATCATGCTGAGAATCAGAACCTATTCGGTGAGGGA
Source organism: Mustela nigripes (assembly GCF_022355385.1). Classification (NCBI taxonomy): domain Eukaryota; kingdom Metazoa; phylum Chordata; class Mammalia; order Carnivora; family Mustelidae; genus Mustela; species Mustela nigripes. The sequence goes on from NC_081571.1 coordinate 15,404,980, forward strand.
GAAACGTTCTCTTTCTCCAGGAGTCCTTGTGTAGAATTTCTTTTTCAGTTGCTCTTTGGGGCAGGGCTCAATCCCTGAGCACTCAAAACTTAATACAGTTCTTTCTTTCTATACCAGAAGCAAACCAGAACTGAGAAATGCAACCAAGACAGGGAACTGGTGTTCTAATTTATTGCAGATAAAGATAAAAATTATGATCTCACTAGTATCATAAGCTATGGGGAAACCTTCAGTAGTAACCAGCTACAGTCAAAATTCAAATAAGATCATCATCACATTTATAATGTTTGGCATACAAACCGCAATGCTCAAGAGTTGCTAAAACCCTGTCCCCACCCCATCACCATATATCTCATCACCACTTGACATTCAAAATCCATTAATAGCATTATGCTTCTTCATTTCCACCTCTGCTTTCATTTTTTGATTAAAGGAAGCCAGAACACTGGTTTACATGATTCCAAATATGATGTAGAAGCCAATCTAATGAATTTATCCCTGTATGTGGACATGATTTCTTACCTATGGAAAGCAATAGGCTAAAACATATTCATGCAAACACACTGCAGGTGACTTTCATTTGGAGTAAGAACTTGGCCCCACATACAAAAGCTATATTAAAAGAATTAAATGTGATAAATAGCATGAACGAAAGAAAAATGCCTATTGTTCATAAAACTAGAAAGGAGACAGGCTCAAAGTGGAGTGAGATTTCTATTCTCTCTGCAACATGGCGACATTTTAAACTAGATAATGCCCTTTCTTCCCCTTCAATAAACAGCTATCAGTTCATGAGTCACTCTGTAAGCATTCAGCAGCTGGCCTCATAAATAGCATACACCATCTGTTGCCCAAATTTACGAAATGCTTGCCAACGTCCCTTCAGGATTAAGAACTTCGACCTTTTTTTCCCCTCCCTTGGAACAAAACTAAAAAGGTAAGTTGCACGCATAGACTTGAAGAATTTTATAACAGGGGCAAGAACAAACTAAGACATCTTTGTGATAATTTATTCTCAACAGTTGTATTAATAACTTTTTTTCTGCTTAAGTAACAATGATTATACTTTTCCAAAGGAAAAATTCAACAAATCTTTTTTAGCCCCAGTTTAACCAAAATTATTTTTTATCTGAGGCAACGCCAGATGATTCACTTAGAATTACCAAGATTTCATACATTTGTGTGTGTTTATAACTGTGTGTTATAAATGTGTATCATATGTAACTATATTCTATATATTTTATATAGTGCCTGTGTATATAAGTATGTACATATATATATACATACAACAGTTGTATGTTTATGTAACAGTTGTTATTATCAGTGAGATTCTATATTTTTAATAAAAATATCCATGAATTTATATGCAACTAATTCAGTCTTTGATTCAAAATGAATGCGATTTTTATGGCCAAAAATTTAAAGAAAATAAAATCACAGCAGAAGCCAACTTTATTTGTTCCCCGCTTGAGTATTTTTCCTTGAGTTGTCCATCCAACTAGCTAGTTGCCTTGACTGATCTTCTTGGTTTTTGGAATTCAACTTAATTTGAAACATGACCTTATGTAAAGTGCATGGAGTGACCTGCTATGGGTCATGTGTTTGGAAAGCACTGCCTAAGTTCCCTGGTACTTGGAAGGATGGCTCTTTCTTCTCATACTATGCATACATCAGGGACACAGAGTATGAAAACAGAGCATTCTAAAAAAAAATTATCATAAAGATTCTGCAATCTGTAAGGAACCAGATCACATCTATTTTGCAAATTCTTCTGCCCTACTTCTCAGCCACTCAAATTGGACTCAGTCACAATTAAAAAACAAACAAACAAACAAACAAACTGCTTTATTATAATTCACATAACAAAACTCACCATTTTAAGGCATTGAATGGTTTTTGTTATGTAGTAATAGGGATATGTCCATGATATTCACCAGTGAATATCACCCCATACTTGCCTCTCCTCTGCCACTGGTCATGGCTAACATATTTTCTGTCTCTGCAAATTTGACTATTCCGGACATTTCAGATAAATAGAATTACACAATATGTTGCCTTTTGTGTTCACTTCTTTGGCTTAGGGTAATGTTTAGGAGGTCCATCCATGTTGCAGTATGTATCAGTACTTCACATTATTTTTATGGCAGATACAATTCCATCATAGGGCAGTACTATATTTTGTTTTTCCAGTCATCAGATGATGATTATTTGGGTCATTTCCAGTTTCTGACATCATGAACAATGATGCTATGGACATTCCAATACAAGGTTCTGTGTAGTTATATGTTTTAAATTCTCTTGAATATTTACCGAGGATTAGAATTGCTGGGTCTCACGGTAATTCAGTGTTGACTGTTTTATGGAACTGCAACATTGTTTTCCAAAATAGCTGCATCCTTTCACCTTTCATTCCCCACCAATGTGTGAGGGTTTTAATTTTGCCACATCCTCGCCAACATTCGCTATTGTCTATCTTTTTTCTTTTTTTTATTTTAGCCATCCTAGTGGATGTGAGGTGGTATTTCATTACGGTTTTGATTTGCATTCTTTTTTTTTTTTTTTTTTTTTTTTAGAGAGACAGAGTGCATGTGCCAGCAGGATAAGGATCTGGACACAGGGCTCCATCCTAAACCTGAGATCATAACCTGAGCCAAAATCAAGAGTTAGAAGCTTAACTAACTGAGCCACCTGGGCTTTGCATTTCTGTAATGACTAATGATGTTGAGTTTCTTTTCATGGGTTTATTAGCCATTCATATCTCTTCTCTGGAAAAAAATGTTTTTTTTTTCAAATCTTTTCCCATTAGCAAATTACATTATTTGTAGCTTTACTGTGGAGCTTAAGAGTTTCTTAAATTGTTTATTTTTTAAAAGATTATTTATTTATTTATTTGACAGAGATCACAAGTAGGCAGAGAGGCAGGCAGAGAGAGGGAGGAAGGAGGCTCCCCGCTGAGCAGAGAGCCGGATGCCAGATGCAGGATGGGGGACGGTGGGGGGCTGGGGGGGTGGCAGGACCCTGGGATCATGACCTGAGCTGAAGGCAGAGGCTTAACACACTGAGCCACCCAGGTGCCCCTCTTACATTGTTTAAATACAAGTTCTTTACTGTACATGTAATTTGCAAGTTTTTCTTCCATTTCATAGTTTACCTGTTCACTTTCTTCATGGTTTCCTTTGAAGCAAAAAGATTTAAATTTAGATTCAAATTTAGATTATGTATAGATAGATTAATGTATCTTTTTTCTTTTGTCACTTTTGCTTTTGGTTTCATATCTAAGAAACAACTGCCTAACTCGAGGTCATAAAGATTTGCTCCTGCATATTCTTTCAGGAGTTTTACATTCGGTTCTATTATCCATTTCTTGTTCCCTCTTATTTATTAGCTTAGCAAACTACACACATCGTTTTCATATTTCTCATAATCCAAATTGTAGTTTGGTCTACAATTGTAGGATGGTCAGACTCATCTGTTTAACAATGCCATGTAGTTCAAGTCACTACCAATTTAGTTCTGCTTCAATATGGTCACACGTCCTGTCTGTTCCCGTGAATGAAAGCAAACCAAAAGTACAAACCCCCAAATAAGCGTTCTTCCTTTTCACAGAACGTTCTACAAACCCCCAAATAAGCGTTCTTCCTTTTCACAGAACGTTCTTTAAAAAAAATCATTATTCTTTCTCTCCTAGATTTTGAAAACAGTGAAATTTATATATGATTTAAAACATCACTGCTGATTCTTTTTCTATTCTACCATAGTTTAAAAATTTCTGGTAATTGAAACATGGAGCTACAAAAAGGGGTTGCTCAATATTTTAATCCTTTTGTATCCCTAAAACTAAAACAGGAGCTGCAAATACAAAGTATTGAAACATATTCATGGTATTCAAAATATCAGTCATATAGTTTCAACACCAACTAGCTGGAAAATTATCTCTCCCCTTTTTTTAAATTTTTTTGCTTTGCCAGAGATCTAGCTAATAAATTACTTTTTCCTGTCCTAGTTTCCCTATTGAAAATAAGAACATGATATTTATTTCTTCCTCATCTCAGGGGACTAACACTGTGTTTGAGAAGCATTAGCATGCTTTGTCTCAGCGCCTTGAGAAAGGGACAGCATGGACAGCCCAGAATGTCACTAGTGCAGGGAAGAATCTCATAATATGTGTGATGTATGTTCTGATAATGAACAGCAGACTAATTTTTCCAGCATAACAACAATATCTATGAACATTATGCCACGGAGAGGGGTGTTAATCAGCTTCTCTACCTTACCTGTCAACACAGAATCTGCTTGGAACTATGTATTTGGGAAAAAAATCACAAAATCTTGCCTTTTGTGTGAATTCTGTAAATTGACAAATCATTGTTCCATGCTATGACTCCCCTCTAATCTGCTGCTGAGGAAATGCTCTTAGCACAACAATTGAAAAATTCATCTTCAAAGGAAGAACTCCTTGGTTATACTCTTGGTGATGAATGTAAACCACAGCATAGCAAGATCTATAATTTACTGTAGGACTGAAAAAAAAAATACACTGCATTATATATACATAATTACATAATAATTTATTTACATTTTTAAATAAAGAGCTAATATGGTGAATGAACTATTTTAAGTCTGATTTGATTAAATAAAGAAACAAGAAGACTGGAAAATTCTCTATTTTCATTGTTGTGTTTTTATATTTCCTGTTTTCAAGCAGTTGAAACCATAACAGCAGAGACATTAAATCTCATGAATCGAGAAAATGAAAATATAGCTGGGTGTATGAGTGAGGGCAGTATTTATGACTTTTATGTACTATGCCACTTCATAATAGAGAGAGAAACCTCGCTGGGTTATATATGTTAGATCTGGACAGTTCCCTGAGTTTCTTTGGGGTAAAGTTGCTATAAACAATACAAAATAGATTTTTTTCTGACATCAGTTATCTCTTACAGTCATAAGTTCTTTAAAAAGAACAAAAGAAGAAATCTATTATAACAAAGAAGCTTCATGTAGTAGTTCAGGAAGATTGTTTAATGTAAAATATGTGTGGAAAATACAGAGGGTTGTGAAGTCTGTTCTCTCCCCCATCCCTAAAAATGAGTGTACTTTTCGAAAAGTACAACCCTTCCAGATAATCCTGGTCACCTGAATTCTTTTTTTCTTCTAGCTCCTGAGAAATACTACTGGGATTTAATTTTTAAATCTTTTGATGATTTTCAAACATCACATTTAATTTAGTATCATGAACACTTACTCTATTTGGTACTTATCTTGTTTAAAATGTTCAAGTATCCATTGTGTTTTGGGTTTAGTCTCACTTTTGGGAGGTCTGCCACATTTTGGAGTCTAGTTCCATGTCTCTCAGATGATCTTTTATGTGTCAGAAAAAAGTGGAGTTGTATATCTCCAAGCACAAAAGGAGTATTTCTTGTTCTTTCTGTTCTCTCTGGCTTCATTTTCTGTTATCCAAGGAATAAGCCATCAAAAATTAATGTTGAGAGATGACAAGTATCTTGGCTATTCAAGTCAGTAGCAAAAATAATAATTTTTTCATGGACTTTGTACTTTCATAAGTGTGAATTATTCATGAAGTGCCAGTTTGGGTAAAAGTCAGCTCAATGATAGATTTGAGTTGGTACCAGAAAATTTGCTAAGGAGAGTGGCAATAGAGTAGAGCCTCAACATTTAGTCGTGCAGTTAAAAAGCATCTCTGCTCCTTTAGTCTTGAATTCAGATTCTTAAAGTTGGTAAGTTAAAATTTCAGCAAGAATCAATTATTTTCCAACCTGGAAGTGAACCTTGGTATTGAATTATTTAAGATGGCTGTCCCCAGGGATCTACTAAGAAAAGAAGAATGGTGTTTTGCCAGAGAATTAGTTCACTCTTATTTTCCATGTCTCAAGCAGGGAGACAGACAGAAATCCCAGAGCAACCACCAGCTCAGCCCTCCAAATGTGCACTCTCAGAAACGAGGAAAGGGGGTAATCAGTGCCACAGTGGGTGTATTCCTCTGGTTGCCAGGAACAAATTGGTGATAATTATTCATACTGTCCTCCAGAGGATGGCTTCCAAATGGCACTCCCATTTGTCTCCAAGTAGAAAACATCCCAACAGCCTTACTTTGTCCTTGGTCTAAGCCCCTGGAAGGAAAAGAGCCACCACGAAAAGTCATATGAGCTGATTATTCCCTTGCAAGTGATTTCGTCAAGATAAGTTGAAGCTCATTGATCTGACTCCAGTGACGTATCTTAAGTGGTCCAGAATTAAAATGATCAGCAACTGCGAAGAAGGAAATTCAGTAAGCCAGTTCTAAACAAGGCTTACCGGATGGCAGAAATGAGGAACTGCAACCAGAAACACTAAAAGGAAAATTCAAGCAGATGAAAGAAAGGGAACTAGAGGGAGAAAGTCCATTCCGGGTTTTCAACTTGGAGTCATGATGGACGGACATAAAGAAACACTCTGGAAAAACCTGTACAATTCAGCAGATGAGATGGGAGTGCAGACTATCATCAAATGTTTCAAAATACAGGCAAGTCCTACATGAAACACACACAAACCAAGTGTAAGTCACTAAACTGGAATCTCTGCTGTTAGTGTCCCCTTTCCTAGTGGTTTTTGCTTTTTTTTCTTTTTTTCCCTTAGTGCTTATTTTCTTTATTATTTTAGGAATTTCCCAAATTGTTGTATTATGACTCCGTGTCATGCCTGGGGATAAATCTCAAAGGAAGGAAAACTGGAAATAAATAAATTATTCTAATGCTTTCATTTGTCTTTTGCTTTATTTATAGTCTCTTCCGGGAATAAGAATAGATGGCTCCATCAGGGGACTTGGCCTTTTTCTCTCACACATCAAAGAGGTCAAAGACATGTTGGACATTACTAGAAAAGTAATATAAATTAAACATGTTTCCACCTCCATGCAAAACCATGATCCTATATACCTGCCCTTCAAGCAAGGCTCACAGAAAGCCCAGACAAGGACAAGTACAGGAAGACAACAGGGGAGAAAGTCATATGGCCATGGATCAAAATAAAACATTCTAATTTAGTCTTCTGTAGGATATAACTGGAGTCAGTACAGTCACAAATGGTGCAAATGGTGCTTTGGTCGGGAGGGAACAACATTCTTTTCTTTTCTTTTTTTTTTTTTTTTAAGATTTTATTTATTTATTTGAAAGATCAAAAGTAGGCAGAGAAGCGGGCGGGGGGGGGGGGGGGTAGCAGGCTCCCTGCTGAGCAGAGAGCCCGATGCTGGGCTCGATCCCAGGACCCAGGGATCATGACCTGAGCCGAAGGCAGTGGTTTTAACCCACTGAGCCACCCAGATGCCCCAGGAACAACATTCTTCATACTGAAGTTTACATCAAGGAAGACCACCTCGCCAAAACTCCCCTCTGTGTGACTTTCAAGGTCCTTTCTAATCTGATCTCTTCTTCCCTCTCCAGATTCAATACATCTACTGTCCCCTGCTCCACAACCACTAGACAGAAGTTCCAACTGCCCCAAGCTTCTCTCAGTGTTCCATATGTGCCATGCTCTCTCTGGGATCCTGAGATCTGCCATCTCAGGTGATGGCTGTTTCCTCTAGGGCACTCTCCCTAAACCCCCTAATCAGCAGAGATACTGATATTCCTTGAAGAAGACCTAATTCAAGGTGTCTTCTCAGCCCATGTGGGTGGGTACATGAGCTCTATTAGGCCAGTCAGATTCTCTTCTGGGAATTTGGTTGGAAACTGAGCACAATAACCCCATAGTTCATATTAGAAATAAGAAGAGAGGTAAACTCATTTGGGTTGCCAATGTGGCGCACTCACATTCTGCCATGTGCATGAAGAAATAATAACAATAATAATAATAATAATAATAATAATAATAATAATAGCCAGCCTCCAGAGAAGGAAAGAGATGCCCAGAAAAAACAAATGTGCAAGAGCACATGGCATCAGGAAGATGAAAAACAGGAAACCTGCTGCTTTTTTTCCAACAGCTCTATATCCTATCCATTTAGTTTCCTGGGAATTACCTCTAGCCCTATGTGAAATTACCCAATTTCTGCTACCCTTAGTGGGTTTCTGTCACTTGTATCCAAATGGCTCCTGACTCAAACTCTCCTCCAGTGTGTGCTGATGGCATTCTGTCCTTCTAGTATTTGTACTTGTTGCGTCTTTGCATTGGCTTGTTTATTGACCTGGAGTTTTCACCAACTTTTCATCTCCATTGGGACAAAGACTACGTGTATCAGGGTCACAACATGTGGTATGGAGCACTGAATATGTAAGAAAACAAATATTTGTTGAATGAATGAATGGCTTCTTTAAAAAAAAAAGTTATTTATTTGAGAGAGAGCACAAGCAGCAGACAGTGGGGTAGAGGAAGAGGGAGAAGCAGACTCCCTGCTGAGCAGGGAGTCCAATGTGGGACTCGAACCCAGGACCCCAGGATCATGACCTGAGTCAAAGGCAGACGCCTAACCAACTGAGCCCTTGCGGTGCCCTGAATGAATGACTTCATATAAAACTTCTGATGCTTGGGTGGACTATGGAATATTCTCAGTTCTCTCTCTTCTGTGGCTGTCTAAGTTTTCAAGTCATAGCCCTGATTGTAAACACCTGTCCAGTGTTTAACAAGAGGAAAAAATTCTTCATATAGGGAGTTGTTGTCTAAGAAATCTCAGTTAATCTTGTAGAACATTAGCTTATCGTGCATTAGAAATCTACGCAGGCCGAGGTGCTTGGGTGGCTCAATCAGTTAAAAGTCTGACTCTTGATTTCAGCTCGGGTCACGACCTCAGGGTTATGAGAACAAGCCCATGTGGAGCTCTGTGCTGAGCATGAAGCCTGGTTAAGATTCTCTCTCTTCCTCTCTACCACTCCCCTCCCCTTCATGCTCCCTTTCTCTCTCTCTAAAAAGAAAAAGAAAGAGAAAGAGAAAAAGAAACCTACGCTGGCCTTCAGATTTTTTTCCTCAGCTTAAAAATAGTCAAAATAAAGATCAGTTACAGAGATTCTGAGTGTCAGAGGGTCTCATCGGCAGCTGCTGAGGGTGGGCCACACAGGCAGCATGAGAAGGAAGTAGGCAGCCTCTCAGAGCACAGTCTGGGTCCCGACTGACAGCCAGCACAGTAATGGGGACGTCTGTCCTACAATTGCAAAGAACTGAATTTGGCCAACAACCTGGAAAGAACTTGGAACTACTCCATCCCAAGAGCCTCCGGGAAGGAATGTAGGCCTTGATTTAGGCCTTGTGAGCTTCTAAGAATTGAGCCATGCTGTTCTTGGACTTCTGACCTCCAGCATTGTAAGATAATAAGTATGTGCTGTTCTAAGTGGCTAAATCTGTGGTAATTTGCTACAGCAACAATAAAAGACTAATATATGCAATAACTTGGATAGCTCCCCGGGGAGATATGCTGAATGAAAAAAATCCACTCTCCAAAGGTTACATAGTAAATTGTTCCATTTATGTAATATTTTTGAAATGACTAATTATAGAAATGGAAAACAGAAAGAGGCTGGGGGAGGTGGGGAGGGAGCTGGATATGATTAAATGGACAGCATGACAGATTCTTACATTGATGAAATCATTCTGTAACTTGACTGTAGTGTTGGTTACATAAATCTACACAAGTAATAAATACACACACACACACACACACACACACACAACTGCATGTAAGACAGATGAAACCTAAATGAGGTCAGTGGATTGTATCAATGTCAATATCCTGGTTGTGATATCACAAACTACAGTTATGCCCGATTTGACCACTGGGGCAAACTGGGTTAAGGATAATTGGGGTCTCTCTGTATTTCTTCTTACAACTACACGCTAATCTACGATTGTCTCAAAATAAAAGGTTAATTTAAAAAGGGCTTAAGAGGGGCGCCTGGGTGGCTCAGTGGGTTAAGCCGCTGCCTTCGGCTCAGGTCATGATCTCAGGGTCCTGGGATCGAGTCCCGCATCGGGCTCTCTGCTCAGCAGGGAGCCTGCTTCCCTCTCTCTCTCTCTGCCTGCCTCTCCGTCTACTTGTGATTTCTCTCTGTCAAATAAAATAAAATAAAAATCTTAAAAAAAAAAAAAAGAAATGTTTTAAAAATAAATAAATAAATAAAAATAAAAAGGGCTTAAGAGATATAAAATGCCTATGTTGCAAGTAATATTATTTTCAGTTTATGTATTCATGCTATGAAGACCATTGCCTTCAGGGCACCCGAGTGGCTCAGTGGGTTAAGCCTCTGCCTTCAGATCCGATAATGATCTCGGGGTCCTGGGATGGAGCCCCGCATCGGGCTCTCTGCTCAGCGGGGAGCCTGCTCCCCCCTCTCTGTCTGCCTCTCTGCCTACTTGTGATCTCTCTCTGTGTCAAGTAAATAAATAAAATCTTAGAAAAAAAAAATTGTCTTTACTTAATTATCACGGTGAAAGCAGAAAGATTAAGTCTATTACATTATCATTGCTTTGACTTCAAAATGAACTGAAAAGTAAGGTAAAGTCCAGCCCTGCCAATGTGTTGTTCACTTGAGCTTGCATTATGATGGCTGTCTTTCAGCAACACTTTTTCCCTGCAGACATCCCTTTAGAGGACATTTGTCCATTTGGTGGCAATTATGCCACCTTAAAACTAGATAATTGTATTCACAAATCCACTTAAATACATAATGTCAGTTTCCTCTTGCTGTTGTAACACATTACCACAAATTTAGTGGCTTAAAACAACACAAATTCAATATTTTTACCGTTTGGGAAGTGGGAAACCCAAAATGGATGTCTCTGGGGAAAATATGAAGGTGCCAGCAGTGCTGTGTTCTTTCGGGAGGCTAGAGGGGCAGCTGGGCGTCCAAGACTGTTCCAGCTTGCAGAAGGAGCCTGCGTTTCTTGGCCTGGGGCCCCTCCCACAATCCTACCACTGTTTCCTGTGACTCTCCAGCCTCCCTCCTTCCCTTATTGTAAGGACTCTGGCAATTCCTTTGGGCCTACCCAGATAACCCAGATAACCCAGATAACCTCCCCATCTCCAGATCCTTTACTTATTCACATCTGCATAGTTCCTGTTACGGTGGGAGGTAGTATCCCCAGGCTCCAGGGATGAAAGCACAGACCTCTTTGGGGCCATCATTCTGCCTGCCCATGGGACTCACAAACTGCAGCCTGTCACACTGTGCAAAAATGTGCAGATGTGGGAGGACTCGCGGTCACTCCTCTGTGGTGGTGGTGGCACTCTCGTCAGGCTACCCAATGGACCAGGTCCCATGAGCATTTCACCTAGAGAAGGCACCAGCTTTAATTCCTGTGTTAAATATCATGAAAACTGAATATCCTTTTTATTTTATTTTTTAAACAGTTATATATTCTGACATTCTTTCCATGCCTCACTGGATGGCTGTGGAATCCTGAGGTTAGGGGTCCCCAGTCGGAGGCCACTGCTCTCAACAAGCAGTATTCAACAACTCCTCACATCTGGGCAGCAAGGCCCAACCACAGACTTGTTGTCATAGTGTTTCATTTCATGGAACTGTTCATTCAATGCAAAAAAACACTGCAAAGTAGATACAGTTTCTATTTATACCAGAGGTTTCTCCAGCCAGGAAGCTCAGGAACTTGATGAAGGACAAAGCTACAAATCTGCTAACTGAGGAACGGCCATCTTCCATCACACCCCTGCCCCTCCACAACAGGGAGGAAGGGTTCTGGGTAAAGGAGGAGCAAGGTTTTAGATATCAAGGGAGAGAACATCCTTAGTCTTCCAGAGAGCCAGCAACAGTAATGGCAGTGAAAGCAGAGGGCCTGGTACAAAATGCAGGGTAATTTCACACTGGCTGCTGAGACAGCAACTGATCTCCTCATGCTTAGACCCTTTACACAACCAGGACCAAGTCCTGCCACAAAAATTAGGGCTCCAAGAAGTCAGAAAAGAAAAGAAAAGCTGTATTGTTTGGGGCACATCTTTTCTTTTGTATTTCATGAGGTCACAAAATAGTTCTAAGGCTCCCCCTCCCCCCAACTCTACTTTGTGGCTTGCTTTCGGAGAGGATATTACAAATAATAGCAATTCCATGACAGGCATTCTTTTTTTCCTAAAAGGTTCAGAGAAGTCCAGAGGACACAAGGCTATTTTTATTCAATGGGGCTTGGGAGTCAAAATAGAGGAAGAGCTGTGTGCTGGTGTCCTTCTGATAAAGGGAACAAATGCATTCATGAGCGATCTTGAAAGGATGACACAAGCTAATGGAAAATCAGGGAAATGCAGATGTAATTATACAGAAAATCACAAGACACGGGCTTAGAGATAATTTGGAACAGCACGACTGCGCAGCAGAGGAATATGGAAATTGGTAACTGATCAACGGTAGTAGCTTGCCCAAATTTTGAGGGGGCGATTTCCAAGGTCTAATGGACAGATTACCTAAAAAGCATTTAGTGGATCTTAGCTCTGACACTGACTTACTTTAATATTCAACTAAATGCTAATTTTGGCTTCATGAATCGTTTTATGCATTCCATCCATGGAGTTGGAAACACTGATCTTTAGATTGTTGTGGAACAAATTAATTAGACCTGTAAATGGCTTTTAAACTACAAATAATGAGAACCAAATATTTGAAAGTGACACCAACACCGGGGCTTGCAAAATGTATATAGGTTTCTGTTTGCTGGGATAATTATCTATTTGTGAGAGTTGCATATGTAAGCCAAACCTCTTAATTGATTTACTTAGAAAATAACATTGAGGTCACATTATATTAGCAAGGGAAAATGGAAAGCAGAATTAATTACCTTGGTACTATAAGCTAGAGTAAACAAATATTGCTTCAATTATCTGATTCTTTCAGATGAGACTTTTGGGGTATAAATGATCTGAATTTCATTGTTACTGAATTTCACTTTGCTCAATTAGACAAAGTCTAAAAGTGTAAGAAAGGCAAATCCTCCTAAAGGACTTTTTGTTGAGTAACTCCCACAGAGCTGAAATTGCCAGAACATGCCTTTTATATCCTGGCCAAATATTTGACCAGCACCTTAACTTTCCAGTTTTATAAGAATGAAAACTGAAATGGTCAAAATATTATTTTCACAACTGTCAACCAATTCAGTTGCAATTATAGGAAAATAAAATACCATGTAGGAAGCTTGCTGAACACATGTACTAATATCAGATTTATTTTTTTAATCATAGCAATAGCTCTGGACATGCTGATTTTGTGGATATGAAAAATTTAGAAAACACTTGGTTTTAGATCATTACACAACAGATTGCTCAAATGGCTGGAGGTTATAGTTCAAGAGGAAGTTACTTTGGACCTGGGATAATATACTTTTATTTTTCAAAGGCTTTTGGGTTCGGGATGCCTGGCAATTTTAAAGCCACGTGGGACTGAAGAGCTACTTGATTAAGTGCTATCTCCTCGCCAGCCCTTAGTCTTTGCCGGGCTGCCTGCCTCTGCATTTATAGGTCATTTCCCCAACCAGACTGGAAAAAAGTTTTCCAGGAAAGGAAAAACAGCAGTTTTTGTTATTTTTTTTTTTAAGCACAATTTCTAGGCCTTGTCCTAGATTTTCTGATTGAGCAGTTTTGTGGGTGTGACCTTGAAATGTGTAAATTCAAAAAAGCATCCCAGGCGATTCCGTGATCCAACTATTTGTGGAAACTACCCATGCGAGTCCAACCTCTTCCCTTTGGGGATGCAGAATCTGTATGCCTTGTCCTGAGTCAGACGAAGTCTAAGCTCCTTAACTCCTCACCAAGCCGGGCTGCTGGGCTGCTCGTGAGATCCCTCCCATCCCTGGAAGTGTGAATTCAGGACAAGGGGAGTGTGAGGACCTGGCCAACCAAGCCTGCACCACAGGTGGAGGGGAGAGTGGCCAGCATTAAGGATTGTTACTTTGCCCCATTTCCTTCCCTGGGAAATTTTAAAACCAAGAGAAAAGTTCCACTGGCTGATAATTCAATAAATGAAGTCCTGCCTGAAAATAGGGGAATGGGCTAGATAATATCTTAATGGCATTTCTTCAAGCCCTGGAACATTCTATGCATCTATGCAGTCACAAAAGGATCCCGTTTGCACTTTCACTTTCTTCTGTAAATGCTTTTCCCAGAAGCTTCCACAAATGGAAGAAACTTACTTTCCATCTCCATATTTCTACTTAGCTTTTCTTATCTGAAAGAATAACTACGCTGTAAACACTGGTCCCACCCGCCCCGCCTTTGGCACTTAACACTTTGAGATCAAATCTAGGGATAGTCTGGAGTGTTCCGGTTTGCGGCTGGTTTAGCATAAATACAACAGCACCACCTTGTGTTGCATTCCTGGGAGAATACACTTCTGGCGGGACAAAAGCTTGGGTGAAGAGGGCTGGTGGAGCCTACACCAGTCAGGCCTCCCTTTGCTCTCCTGAAGGCCATACTGGCTCCTACCTCCTCATAGGCACTACCAGTCTGCAATTTTCTCCTATAAAATTTACATATACTATTATACTTACTAAATCTACATACATAAGCTATTATATAATTATTTTCCATATAAATACATATTCTACAATATTTATTTTGAATTATTTTATATATAGTATTATATTTTATATTTTATATATATTATATAATATAAATGCATTCGAAAAAGCATCCCATATGTATACGGGATATATAGATGTAATATATATTACATAATATAATATGTAATACATATACATACCTAGACAAGCACAATGCTTCAGTAAATATTTTAGAGGAAAAAGTTACAGTCAACTTGAATTTCAAAGTACCTGCAGGTAGGGGCACCTGGATAGCTCCCTCAGTTAAGTGTCTGCTTTCAGCTCAGGTCATGATCCCAGGGTCCTGGGTACTGGGTCCTACGATAGAAACCCTCACTGGCTCCTGAGCAGGCAGCCTGCATCTCCCTCTCCTCCCGGCTCATGCTTCCTTTTGCTATTCCTGTCGCTATCCCTGTCTCTCTCTCTCAAATAAATAAAATCTTAAAAAACAAAACACATAAAAACCATAGGACTGGAAGGTAAAGGTGCATTTAATGCTACTGATGATTTGACACCTTTTTTCTAAAGATTTACCCATCTTTGGAGACATAGCTTTTAAATAATGCATTTGCCTATTAAAGAAGAAAAGGATTTTTCACAGTATCCTTTTTGCAATAATTCTATGATGGATAATATGGATAAAATAGTGCTACAGTGGGTTAAATCTTTATTCCCCAAGTAGTTCTGCAGAGTGTTAGTCATATTTCATTTTCTCTATGGGGCAAGCTAAGAAATTAACATATGGATATCAACTTGGGGCTGAAGGACTATATTTATAAGACACCAAAATAGAAACATTGCCCAACCAAACATGCCAGTTTTGTCTGATTTTTTTTTTTTTTTTTTTGTTAAACCAGGAACAACACAGTTAATTAAGGAAAACTGTTTTCAATTGCAGATTGAAATGTCAAGATCAGTATAACAAATTAGCAATTCTCTGCCCATGAAGTCATCTGGAAAATTAAGTCTGAGGTCTTACAACCTACACATGATTACAGAATGAGAAGTTAGAGGACCAGAAGGGAGTAAACTTCAGGGCCTTTCAGGGACAGGCCATGAAGGAAACCTTACCCAGAAAGCTCTGCAGAAGGCTCAATCATGTCGATTTTCAGTCGGAAAAGGAGGGTTCTGTCTTCTATGCTTGTTTGCCATCGCTTATCTGGTCTTTAGGGTATACATTTACTGTGCTGAGATAGTAACTTTGAAAAAGGACTCCACAAAGAAGAAAAGAAATCTTCATTAGCCATGCTCTTCCCGTGAAAAGATCACACAAGTGGCATTATCTGGTTGGGCGATATTTCTGTTTTTTGGATAAAATTTATTTATATTGCATACCCCAATTAATCATAATCTGATTTATAAAAATAGTGAATTTCTGGTGATGAAGGATACAGTACAGTTTTAAAGACACAGGCAATGCTGGAGTATCAGTCAAGAACTTGGTGGGCACCTAGCAAATGTGATGCAAATGCTCATCTTCCCTGCAAGCGAGGCCACCCTCAGAAACCTCCAAGGGCCAGTCACTGGTCGACCAAACACAATCTCTTGACTTGTTTTCCTAATCACTGCTAATTCTCTGCACAAAGAAAGGTTCTAACCCTTCTCCCAGACTTTCATTCAGGGTCGCTCCCATCCCTAGAGCGGAAAGAAGACTTTACACTCCATTCCACTAGACTTTCACTGAAATTTTATCTCATTCAGTTGCCTGGCCTAGTTAGCTGAGAACTACTTCATATACCCCCACAGAATCCATATACAGTCAGCCCTAAGTATTCATAATTAAATTCTCCATCTTGTCCATTGCCTGCAGAAAGCAGGCTTATGTCTCCATTGCCTAGTCAGTATGAACCCATTTTATTTTTTTATCTTTTTAAAGATTTATTTATTTATTTTAGAGAGAGCACAAGTGGGAGGGCGAGAGGGAAAGAGAATCCCAAGGAGACCTGCCCTGACCACAGAGTCCAAAGCAGGGCTTAATCTCATGACCCTGAGATCACCATCTGAGTCAAAACCAAGAGTTGGACACTTAACCAACTGTGCCATCTAGAGACCCCACTCAAACACATTTTAAATCAATTCAAGTAAAGCACTAATAGAAATCTTTTTAAAAATCCTATGATAAAAAAAATCCTATGATGTATTCTAAAGAAAATTACTTTATTTAGCTGTTACTTGAGTTAGATTAATTTTGTCTTTATCATGGCCAATAGCTATTTTATTCTTATCCAAATACATCTTGAAAAAAATTTTTTTGGTCAAATTTCAGTCCTGAGGAGATTGTAGACCTGATTTCTAGACTCTCTTAATTTTATACTGCTGGCTACATGGCTTCCCACTCAGGGAATAAGAAATTACTGTTAATAATGGAATAATAATAATTTCCTAGACTGGTAGACTAATTTCAGAAACTGTTGGTGGTTATTAATCGGATGGAACAAATAGTAATTTGCTCAGGCTGCTGTAACGAGCTATCACAGAGTTGCTTAAACAATAGACATTTATTTTCTCACAGTTTTGGGGGCTAGAGTCCAAGATCAAGATTCTAGCCTCCCTTCCTGGCTTGCAGATGACCACCTTCTCACTTTGTCCTTACATGGCCTTTTAGCAAGAGAGAGTGCTCTGGTGTCTCTTCCCTTTCTTTTAAGGCCATCAATCCCACTGTATTAGGGTTTCAACATACAAATTTTAGGAAGGCACAATTCAGTGCATAACCTTCCCTTCTCTGGCCCTCCCCAGAATTTGTGCTCTTTTCCTATACAAAACATATTCCCTCCCTGCCAACAACTCCAAAAGTCTTAACTCATTCCAGCATCAATTCCAAGTCCAAAGTCTCATTTAAACAGCATGTAAATCAGGTATCAGTGAAACTGGAGGCAAAACTTCTCTCCAGCTGCGAACTTGTGGAACCAGATAAGTTATGCTCTTCCAAAATACAATGGTAGGAGAAAAGGATAGGTATTCCTATTCCTAAAGGGAGTAATCAGAAACAAGAAAGGGGTGATGGGTCCCAGACAGGTCCAAAGCTTAGTAAGACAAATTCTGTTCATCTTACGGCTTGAGAACTATCCTCTTTGGCTCCTTTGGCTCAATGCTCTTCCTGCAGGCCCGCTAGACTAGTGATGGAGCACTCGGACAGTTTCTGGAATACAGTGGATTCTTAAGAGTCACCACATTTCACCCTTTCTTTTTTTTTTTTTTTCTTACGATTTTATTTATTTATTTGACAGAGAGAGATCACAGTAGGCAGAGAGGCAGGCAGAGAGAGAGGAGGAAGCAGGCTCTCCCCTGAGCAGAGAGCCCGATGTGGGGCTCGATCCCAGGCCCCTGGGATCATGACCTGAGCCGAAGGCAGAGGCTTTAACCCACTGAGCCGCCCAAGCGCCCTCGTTTCACCCTTTCTTACTAAGTTTTATAGAAAGAACATGATTTCTTTTTACTTGTAATCTTTAATTCTACAAACTCACCGACCTGTATTTAAATTAAAGTAGTTCAAACGTGGATTTTGGTGAAGGGTTCAGTGTCAGCTTGTTGACCTCTAATTTTGATGAAGAACACGTCACTCACTCTGTAGTGACTTTCACATAAATAACTATCACATGGATGTCCAATTTAACCAGAGGCTGGAATTCTAACAACAAATGCATGCAAATCGAGGAGATGGTAGCAGAGCCTTCCATTCGCTATGGTTTGAAGAGAGAACGAATATCCACAACGTTCTTTGGAATGTCAGACAGCTTCCAAGTACGTCAAAATCATCAGCAAGTTTGCTAAAGAAAAACCAGCCTCTGTTTTGGCCCAGAAGGTTAGACCTACTTTTCTCCATACTTAAAGGCCAACACTCAGGCAAGGCCCTCCAATACAGGTAACTCCTTCATATGTCAGGTACAACATAAAACCTCTTCTTCCCATGGACTTCACTGTGTACACTATGCTCCCAGAGAGCTCTGAGGTAGGCATCAATGCCACAGACATGGTGAAGTAGAAGTCAGGAGAAAATAACTGACACCTTGTTCTCGATGAAAACTGTCCGTGTGTGATGTGAGAGGAGTCCTTTACAAAAATCTCCATAGCCAGAGCTCTACTTTCGAAATGGGCCTCAGACCATGGCAAACTTCCCTGGAGTATGGATTGAAAATTCTTACGAAGAATAGCCTGCTTGTTTTCAGAAGAAAGGCGGGAGAAGTGCCTAGAACCCCACCCACTAATGATATCAACATTTTCCGGAAAACTTGCCCATAAAATGGTGCCTGCCTGGCTGCAGAGAGAAAGCATGATCACATGCCCACCCCCGACGTCAGCCCTGTGCCATGAGCCTGCAGAACCTTAAGACCATGTACAGGATGGATTTCAATCCTCTCACTTCCCTCCCCACAGCCCAAACACAAATGCTAACGTTGCCCTTCCTTTCTGTCCCTGCTTGCGGCACATCCCACCACTGCGGCAAAAGAAAACTGGAACTTTTCCAGGAATCCCTTCACTCTTGCTCAGATGAAAGGCACGATGCCAGGGTGAGGCAATCTCGTTATTAATCAACCTTGATCTGCAGAAGATGGCACAGTCACGAGGTTGGTGCTTTAAGTACCCTTTCAGCAGTGATGAAAGTCAAGCATTATTCAGTGAGCTTCTAAGTGGACACTCTAAATCATGCTAAAGTCTGCACTATTTCAGTGCTAGAGGCAAGAACTAAAAATAAATATGCTATTGGTAAACTGCAGGAAACTGTAATTTTGAAGCCTAAACAGTTATCCCTGCTTATAAAGTGAGAGTCCAAGTCAGGGAAGCTTTGGAGCTCCTGGATTGTACCAGGGGTAGTTCCATCCAATTTGACTTCCAGGGCATTTAAATGAAAATTTGCTTTAAATAGTCAAGGCTGAGGAGACAGAAGACCTTGGAAATCCATACCTCTAATCCCCTGGGAAGCATTTGTATCTTCACACGTTGTAAAGCACACTGTCTGCTTAGACAATCACTTGCATAAACTATGCTTCAGGACCCTTCAGGCCCCTCCTCTTCTCTCCTCTTCCTATAGCCTCCACCAGAACCTTCGGTTTGGGGGGGTGCCCTCTCTCTTTCCTAAGCACCCTGAGAGCACTTACTGTCTGCTCAGTGAGTGTGCATCTTGACTTCTATTTATAATGTCCCATTTACTTTTGACATGTAATTAGAATCAATGTTACCTTTCAGAAATGGATTTTGTGTTACTTTCTAATTAAAAACTGTAAACAATAGGGGGCGCCTGGGTGGCTCAGTGGGTTAAGCCTCTGCCTTCAGCTCAGGTCATGATCTCAGGGTCCTGGGATTGAGCCCCATAGTATCTCGAGCCCCATATTGGGCTCTGCTCAGCAGGGAGCCTGCTTCCCCCCCGCCCCCCTGCCTGCCTCTCTGCCTACTTGTGATCTGTCAAATAAATAAATAAAATCTTTAAAAAAAATAAAAACTGTAAACAATATATATAAGTAGCACATTAATTAAACTCTGAAATACCGACACAATATTTTGTTTCCAATTCCACTGAGAAATGGAGAAATCATGGGCTGTGCTGTCAGCTGGAGCAGGATTCAGACCCCAGTTTGGACGCACATGAGGTCTGTAATTCTCAGCTGTTTGATTCCTGTCTTTGGACTTCAGTTTTTCTCACTTGCGAAACTGAACAATTCTAGTCATGCCTTGCGCAATGTAAAGGTTTGGTGCAGTAAGATGCTAGCTGCCCATCATGGTACGTCTAAGGGACTCAATAAATGGTGGCCACCAGCAAAGGTAGAGGAATTGCAACAGGAGAAATGTTAGGCACAGTATGTTGTCTTCCTGCAAAAGATGATTCTTGAGAAAAAGGATCACATCATAATACTTCTAGTCAAGCAACACTCACTAAGTACCAATTGAAATGTACTGACATGAATGAATTGGTACCAATACATTTGTCCAGTTAGAATAACGGGACAGAAGACTGGGTCACCTGCTATTCTGAAGAAGGGAACATGTTACACAAATGAAGTGCTTTGTCGGCGATATAAAAGTAAGAACTTCTACTTTCTCAAAGTCTTCGAGCTGCTTTAGGGTGAGGCAGGGGAGTGGAAGGAGAAAAGAGAGGAAGGGAAATGAAGCCAAATCATTACCACAAGGGTTAAAAAAACAAGTCATAGGTAAAAAGAGAAAGGAACTCCTATTTGCTGAGCACTATGTATTAACACTTTATAAGAAATCAGCACTGTATTCTGAAATCTAAGTCCTGTTAGCCTCAAGGAGCTTAGATAAACTTGCCTTAGTTCCCACAACCGAGAAGTAGCAGATCTGAAAATTATGCTCAGGGCTGTCTGCCTTCAAGTGTGGATTCACTCACAGCTCTGTGTTGTCAGGCTTTTGCACCGAGGAGCTAAGGATTGCTGTTCTACCCTGACCCTGCTCTTCACATGGGGGGTGCATAATTTGTCCAGGGCAATAGGCCAAACTGTAACCTAATCTTGGGGGAACACTGGATATTTGGTCACACCGACTGGAAAGAGTTGTTTATACTCTGCACTTCCTCAGCTCTCAAGCACCGAGAACTCATGCCATTACTTTCTTATTCACGCTATTCACTCTCCAAAGAGCTCTTGGTAAGATCAGCTAAGACCTCCCTGTCCCTAAATCATAAAGTTGTGTGGTTTTTGTTTTTTTTGTTTTTTTTTTTTTAGTTCTCATTTCACTTGATGTCTCATTACACTTTACATTTTTTTCTAGTGGTGATTTCCTCCTTTCTGATATACTCCTATCCCCTTGGCTTCTGGGGCACAACACGCTAGTAGTTATCCTCTCAGAACTCCAGTTTTTCCAACCCATTAGCTTCTCCCCAGTTTTTAAACTATTGGAGTGGGGGCACCTAGATGGTGCAGTGGGTTAAGTGTCTGACTCTTGATTTCGGCTCAGGTGGTTATCTCAGGCTCATGAGATTAAACTCTACTTAATCAAGCCTGATCGAGGAGTCTGCTAGAGACTCATTCTCTCTCTTCCTCGGTCCCTGCCCACCCTTCTCTCTCTCTTTCTCTCTCTCAAAATAACTAAATAAATCTGAAAGAAAGAAAGAAAGAACGAACAAATGAACAGACAGACTGGCAAGCCCTACGGTTGGTCAGTAGCCATCTTCATTTAAATCTAATTTCCTTCTATATGCTTTCCCTAGGGAACCTCATCCACCCTAATGACTTCATATGACATCTTTAATAACTGTCAAATATATATTCCCAGTCCAGATCTTTCTTCTGAGCCTCATACTACTGGTTTACTCAACGTTGTTACATGAATGAATATGTAACAGGTACCTCAACACCAGTAAGCCCAAAACACATCTCTTCCTTCCATCCCCAGCAACTCCATTTTCCCCAAATGACCACTCACTTAGTGAATGCCACTGCCATCCATCCAATTGTGAAACTGAGAAGCATCCTCCTCTTCCTCACCCACCATATGCAACTGATCATCAGTGTTAAGTGTACCTTCTAAATGCCCATCTCTCTTCATCTCTTCTGCACGGTCCTTGTCTTCACCAACATCAGTTCTGCCCCCAGGTAGTATCATGGCTTCTAGACTCTCTCTCCCAAGCACTCCTGCCTCTCTCTGATTATCATCCTGCAACATCTGAACCACTCTCGCTTAAATCAACTCTTCTTTCCTTCTTTCTTTTGCTCTATGAATCTATTAGATCCTCAAACATTCTTTTTTAAATGTTCTCTTCTTCTCTACCGGATAACATATTCACCCTCTGGATCTCAGATTGGATGGCCTTTCTTCAGAGAAGCTTTTTAGGGCTCCTAGACTAGGTTGACTTTCCCTACCAGATATCTTCATGGCTGCCTATAATCTTCTTTTAAGGCATTTATGAAAGCTGTTGTTCCAGGCTTGCCTTATAGCACAGCATAATTCTATGAGTTATTGATATTATTCTAATGGTTTCGAGCAGGTTCCACAGCATCACTCAACAGCTGTTATTAACATCCAGTGTCCAGACTGGACCAGGGGCCCATGATCCTGTAATTTCACTGGTCCACTTACTTTTAACCTGACATATGAGAAAATGACCTACAGTGGGGCTGTTTGATGATCTGATGTCAGGCAAGAGCAAGAGAAAAATGCTGTGAGGGGCTCCCTAAATTCCAATCCCAAGCTTTTTCTTTGGTTGGATGGAACCGAAGCAGGGTGTTGGTAGACACCAACAGGTGTCTGGTAAGACAATGAAGAAGTCAGAAAAAGCATGGCTCACACTGAACAAAGTCAGGAGAACTGTAAGTGGCCATGCCTGTGCAATACTATGATGGAGATATAGAGAAGTGGCAAAGCTGGCTATAGATCTCAAATCTCTGTCACATACACCATGATTTTGCACCAATCATATGATGCCTATACAAGATACAGCTGTGAGGCTTCATACACAGTTTGGGGAATATTGTCTTCTTTTTTTAAAAAGATTTATTTATTTGAGAGATTGGGACCTCTCGAGTGCTTGGGGAAGGAGCAGAAGAAGATAGAGGGAGAGAATCTTGAGCACACTCCCTGCTGAGCATGGAGCCCAACATGGGGCTCGATCTCACCACCCTGAGATCATGACCTGAGCTGAAACCAAGAGTCTGCTGTTTAACCAACTCAGCCACCCAGGCACCCTGACAATTCTCTCTTAATACTACATAGTTACTCCTTATATAGTTATTGCTATTTAAATTATTAGCTTTAGCATCATGACCCATCTAATCATTTGCATTTTATATTCCTGATACTCCTAAGTGCTTTAAAAACTCATTTGTGGGCAATTAAAATGTACTTTTATATTTGTAAATTACACATTCTATTAAAAAGTACTTTGATTTAAATGTAGCGATGTGCCATAAAATGTTCTATTTGCATGTCAGGTTTATAGCTATCAAAAATTGCTATGGTGTATAATAAATTGAGCTTTGCTTTGATGTCAGTGTTCTTTTCCCCAGAGTTTCTTCTTCTGGGATATCCAGCAATGTTAAAGTGTTTCTGTCAAAACTGCACTGACATCCTTGGGGTACTTGGGTGGCTCAGTCAGTTAAGTGTCGGACTCTTGGTTTCAGTTTAGATCATGATCTCAGTGTTGTGAGATCGAGCCCTTGTCCAGCTCCACACTCAGCAGGAAGTCTGTTTGAGATTCTCTCTCTTTCTCTCTCTCTGCCCCTTCCCCTATTGTGCACACACTCTCTCCAAAAAAACCTAAATCTTTAAAAAACAAAACAAAACAGCACCAACATCCTTTCTAACAGAGGTCTCTAGCATTGGAGATGAAGTGAGATGAGAGTGAATCGGGGTTCTAAAGTGAGAGCTACACTTCTTGGCAGATTTGAGAAAATCGGGTTGGAGCCTGGCAAAATGAAGAGAAGATGGTTCCCAGGAGAAGGTGACTGAAGGTGACCATGGGAGATAAAGTATGGAGATTATCCCCTGAGTTGTCTCTACATGGAACCAAATGTTCTGTGAAGGGTAGAGAGCTGTTAGTGAATTTATCTGATTCAACCCTAACTGGACCACTAATCTGTTAACTAAGGCAAAGAGACCTTGAAGAAAGCTACAATTCGTTTTATAACTACTGAGCTGGAAATATCTGTAGAGGTCATTTTGTTCAGCCTCCCTTAGAGTACAGAGCTATAAAAACTGGAGCCAAGGTATATGGAATTATCTTGGCTCTTGATGGAAGCCATAAGGAGATGATTTTTCAGGAGTGTTCAAAGATGACTAAAACACGCAGTTACAGGAATTGATACTATTTAAATAGGTAAAAATAAAGCTGAGAGATGATCTCATCTCTGTTAAAATTATTCTGATATATATGTGATGTCAGCAATTAATGACACATAAAACATGAACTATTTTATTGAATAAGCTTGATTTAAGAGGATACAAGCTAATTTTATTTCTTACCACTAATCCCCTTTCAGCATCCTGGGTTGAAAAGTTCTTTACCCATCCCCTAGATGAAACTTCAGGAAATTACTGTAGTTCTTCCACTCCAGGCCAGTCCAGTGTAATAATCACAATATTACAAACTCTCTTTCAGTGTAAAATACCCCCTTCCTCCAGCTCATGTTGGCCCATGCCGCTTCTTCTCTTCATTCTCCTTCCCTCCAGGGGTAGGTAAAGCATCGAATGGTCTAGCTTAGCCAATACAGTTGTGATCTGGTGTGGGTGCTTCCCAAATGTGGCCAATTCCTAATTCCGATTCCTTCTCTGTGTTCTGCTTGTTGGGTTCTTTGGAGACCCTCTTCCCCATGACTGGGGCTCCCCCTCCTCCAGTCCCCTCCTGTGCTGGCTCTTGATACCTTTCTCTTCTGTCATCTGCTTCTTCTTCTGGGCCATCTCATTCCTTTACAAAAGTGTTCTTAGGCAGAGTCCCTTTTGGAAGGGAGCTGTCTAAGACTAGCTGTCCACAATAAACTTTTGACCCTTGGGAAATTCAAGGTGTCTTTCCTTGCCCCCATTAAACTCTGGAAGTGCAGACTATTCCTTATGTAGCTGGTGACAGAGGAAGCCTCTCATCTTTAACTTTCCAGAATGGGGCAGATACCTGTCTCTGCATTCCTCAAATTCTAGGGAATTAGCGCCAAGCTCTCTGTGTGGTTGTCTTGATATCACACTTGACCTTAGCCAAATGGTCGAGAAAGGATAAGTGGTTGTCTTGAAACAGCATTTCCTCAGCTGAAAGTGAAAGGAAGCATGCCTTTTTCCTTCATCAAGGGTGCAGGTGAGCTTGGAGTGTGTATCCTAGACAAAACTCTCTCAAAGCCCTCACTTCTCCCATACAGCAGGAGTGGATGTGGGGGTGAAAAAAATGTTGTAATTGTTCAGCATGTGGACAACAACTCATTACGATGTGGGGTCATTTGGACTCCACGTTTTTGTTCTCCAGTTTTAGGGCCTCTGTTGAAACTCCAAAACAGCAGAAGAGTTGGTTTAACACCTTGTTTTACACAGTTGGCCTAAAGTCATGTCCCTGTCATGCTCCCTGTGGTAGCAGAATTCTGAAGATGTCCCCACAAGATCCCTGTGTTTTGATTACTCAATCAAACACTAACCGAGGTGCTGCTGTGAAGACACATTGCAGATGTAAGTAAGGTCACTCATCAGCTGACCTTCAAACAGGGAAATTATCCTGGTAAACACAATGGAACCAAAAGAACCCTTAAAACCAGTTAAAGAGATGCAACAGAATAGAAGGGCGAGAGACATGTGACAGAAAGGGAGGTCAGAGAGATTCAAAGTGTATGAAAGACTCCATCCACCACTGCTGATTTTGAAGCTAGAGGAAAAGGGCCTTGAACCCAGGAATGAGGGCAGCCTCTAGAAGCTGAGAATGTCACTTGGGCTGGAAGGGGATAAAATTTTCAAACCTTCGAGAGCCTGGGTGGCTCAGTGGGTTAAGCCTCTGCCTTTGGCTCAGGTCATGATACCAGGGTCCTGGGATCGAGCTCCACATGGGGCTCTCTGCTCAGCGGGGAGCCTGCTTCCCTTCCTCTCTCTCTCTGCCTGCCTTTCTGCCCACTTGTGATCTCTGTCAAACAAATAAATAAAATCTTAAAAACATTTTTTTTCAAAGCTTTCTTATATTTTGCTTTGCTCTAATTAGTAGCCCTAGGACTGCTCCCCTCTTCTCCCAAGTAAGACACCTGGAAATGCAGAAATAGATTAGGAAGCAATTTAGAAGTTGCCAGGGAGCTGACACTTAGTTCTTTAAACACAAAATGTAAGCATTTCAAAAGAAAATATGTGAGGATTATCTTGTTGTTAATTTCCTGTTAACGATGTGAGGTGATATTAAAACACCATTAAAGGCATGGGAACTGGGCAAATTCTCTCTCAACAGTTTGTCTGCACCTGAAAAACTATTTTCATAGTTACACCAAAAGATGTGAGAACCCAGACTGTCTGTAGCCTCCATATCTTAATTAAACCCTGAAATTTAAGTACTAAAGAAAATAATAGAAAATATTGAAAAATGGAGGGTATTAGCTGAAAATGCTAAGGAGAAAGAATCCAGAGGATAAGGCTTGCAAATAAAAGTCAAAAATAGGAGTGAAAAGAACAGTCATGACATTTTGATTCATTGCCCTCTATAACATTCAGTGATTATAATTTGACCACCCATGTCGTGAAAGTCTCCACAAGGAGCTTTTATGGAAAATAAAGATGGGGAAACAATGAAGTAATCCTGCTTATTCGCCTTTATAATTTAAGATTGTTCCCCAAAGTGTGTTATTGAATGTTCTGTCCAGCAAAATTTCCTATGACTCAAACTATGGGATTATTACCACTTCCTCTGGGAAACTCTTTGCAGAATAATAGCTTTTATTATTAGGAATGCTTTTTTGAAGGTCAGCCAAATTTTCTCATTGTTCAACTGAATCCAAGATTTTGGCTATAATTTTCCTGACCACCCCCAAACAAGTGATTTCTTTCAAGACATATGGGTAATATTTCAAGATTCATCTAGGACTTGAAAAGCGTAGCTTCCAAAGAATTTTGGTGGAATGAATGTTTCTAGATGGATGGCTTGATGAGTAGATAAATCATTCTCTAGTCTACACCTTTGATTCCTCAATCTGCTTTCTGAAGGTCTTCAGTAGGGACAGTTTTTTTCTGGGGTAAAGGAGGTGAGAAAAGGCACCTTCATGCCTGCCCACTGTTCTTCAGCAGGGATCCTGTTAGGGGACGTGATTTGGGAGAATTATGGTATATTAGTTAGGGCTATTGTAACACAGCCACAATTTTTTTATTATATTTTATTATATTTTTAAAAGATACATTTTTTTTTTTTTTGTTATTCATGTCTTAACACTCTTGATGGAGTTGTATTGGTCCTACAAGTCAACTTCTATGAGTTTCACCAGGCTCATTTCCTATTCTGAAACTGCCCATTCTGTATTTTCCAGTCATGTTGGATCTCCTTTCAGTTTTTCCAAAAAACCAACATACCTCAGGGCCCTTGCACATGCTGCTCTCCTGCCTGGGATGCTTGTCTCCTCTCCCTGACTTACCCTGGGCAACTCCTTACCCTTCCAGTTTCAGTTTAGATGTCACTTCCTTTGGGAAGAATTTTCTACTCCCCACAACAGACTGAATTGCCTTTATTTAATTTCATCGCACATTGTGTACTACCTTTCCAATATTTGTCCAAAATTTTAAATTGATTAACTAGCATTTGTTTGTTACTCTCTTGCCATAGGTTAAATGTTTCTGTACCTCCAAATTCACAGGTTGAAACCTAACTGCTAACGTGATGGTTTTTGGAGGTGGGGGCTTTGGGGTGGTTAGGTCATGAGGGTAGAACCCTCATGATTGAGGTAAGTGCCCTCATAAAAGAGGCGCCCAAAAGACTCCTTGCCCCTCTACCATATGAGGACGCTGTAAAAGATGGCCATATATGAATTAGGAATCAAGCTCTCCCCAGACACTAAACCTGTTGACACTTGATCTTGGACTTCCCAGCCTCCAGAAATGTAAGACATAAATTTCTATTGTTTCTAAGCTACCTGAGCTATGGTGGTTTTATGGGAAAGGGGTCCAAATGGACTAAGACACTCTCATTAGACCCCAAGCTCCCTGAGGGCAAGTACTACTATTTTTCACCACTGCATTCTCATGGCTTATCACTCATGAGCTTGGTATGGAGAAGGAACCAACAAATGGTTATTGAATTAGTGGATAAATGAAGAGATGAATGAAGGCATTTCCCTTCCCCTTATGTATTTTATTTTATTTTTTAAAAAGATTTTATTTATTTATTTTACAGAGAAAGATCACAAGTTGGCAGAGAGGCAGACAGAGAGGGTGGGGTGGGTAGCTGGCTCCCCGCTGAGCAGAGAGCCCGATGTGGGACTTGATCCCAGGACCCTGAGATCATGACCTGAGCCAAAGGCAGAGGCTTAACCCACTGAGCCACCCAGGCGCCACCCCCTTATGTATTTTAAATGACCTATTACTGCTCTACCTTTCACCTCAACAAAACTACTAGTTTTACATTAAATACCTAATGTATTTCCTTTCGGCCACATAATGGGCCATCACTAAATTGTCTTGTTAAGAAGTAAAGTGAAATCAGCCTCAAGATTAGCACAGCACATACACTGATTGAACGGTTCTATCATCAATTGCATACATGAATCCAAACCTCTCAACAGAGTAAATTCTTTAATATAGGCTGAGAGCATTACTGAGTTAATTTATTAGTTTATTTAGTCATTAATCATCTATTTATTGATCCCTAGCTATAAGTAGGCATTGTTTTAGGCATTAAAAATAAAACAGTGATCAAGGACAGACCAGACCTCATGGAGCTTCCATTGTACTGAGTACGACAAACAACAAATGGGACTAGAATAGAAAGTCCAGTAGCTAGGGCGCCTGGGTGGCTCTGTGGGTTAAACCCTCTGCCTTCGGCTCAGGTCATGATCTCAGGGTCCTGGGATGGAGCTCCACATCAGGCTCTCTGCTCAGCAGGGAGCCTGCTTCCCTTCCTCTCTGTCTGCCTCTCTGCCTACTTGTGATCTCTGTCTGTCAAACAAATAAATACAATCTTTAAAAAAAAATAAAAAGAGAGATTCCGATAGTAATAAGTACTATAAAATAAGTAATGAAGCAGGGGAAGAGGCTAACTAAAGACACATAGTGGATATTATTTTAGATAGCAGCAGTTGGAGAGTGCCTGTCTGAGGAAGTGAGATCCTAGTAGAATCCTAAATCAAACCAAGGAGTGGGGAGAAGGAAGTAAGTGGGGACAAAGGGAATGTGGGAGGCACGAATGCTTGCAGCAGCAAGAATCCAATGTGGCCGGGCAAAAGAAAGGGGAATGGTAGATGAGATGCAAGCCGAGGGCCAACTAACAGACCTCATAGTCCAGGTCAATGCCTAAGTTTTATTCTAGATGTGACAAGAAGCCAGTGGAATTATGAAGAAGGTAGGAGTCTGTTTTTAGGTTATTTTGGTTGCCATGTGGCAGAGACTGGCAGGGAGCAAGAGTGCAGGCAAGCCAGCAGGTTAAAGGCCTCTAGCAGGTAAATATGTGAGACGTGATGGTGGCTGTCAATCTTGCTGTAGGCAGCCAATCAGGTACTCTGGGGCTAATCCTTCCCAATAAGCTCTGCTCTCCTGCCTCACCTAAGCTTCACCCTACAAATGCTGCAGGTACTCCTCTGTGTGTGCAGACCCTGGGCTCCTGCAAGTTACCCCCTCCACAGCCTCCAGCCTTTTCAAATGATTCAGCTCAGTAACTCGCTCATCACATCCCTGTTCCTTCTCCCCCACATGTCCCACAGCCCCATAGAGCAGTCCTCACACCCATGCCCACAGCAAACTAGGTCTGCCCTATCTCATCAGTCTGTGTGTAGGACCACACCTGCACAGTAAGGCCCCTGGCATGCTTGGGACTTGTACTGGATATTAGCAATCCTGATACCACTAGACCAGGAAGAAGGCTTGACAATCGGTTTTGTTGTGAGCTTCCTTGGGGCGGGGGTGGGGGTGGGGTGGGGTGGTGGTGGTGGAAGGGAAGACATCCATAGGGAACCGTAAACTTGGTCCAGGAAAGTAGCAGCTTCATAATTGTTGAATGGATAAAGTAAGACATGATGGAATGTGTTTAGGGTTAAAATTCAGAAGTTCATTGTAAAATAGGACAAAGTCTGAGAGAGGAGAGACGTGTGTGGATTGCTCCCCATACCTATACCAGCACATGTGTGTTTCAGATGACAAAGAACTTGATCATTCATCATCAACAGACTTCCCCTCATACCTTACAATGCATAAACAATGGAAAGAAACCATCTGTAACTGGGAGATCTTTGAAAGAACTGAGAGAGAAAAACAGAGCTATAGTGACAGACAGGGACAGCTCAGTGGAGGGTACTAACTCTGCCTCCTCATCTGTAGCTACCTCAAAGGATTATTGGGCCAGTCAATGGACAGTGTAAACTGAGGTAAGTGAGTTGTTTAACAAGAGGCAGAGGAAGTGAGGTGAAAGCCTGAAGCACCTCCAGGACTTGAGGCAGGAACTGAGTGGGGATCAGCACAGCTGTGCAGAGCGGGGAAGTCCCCCCTGCCCCCCAGGGGACTTCCAACATTCCAGTTGGAAAGACACATCAAAAAATGGATTATTTCCAGATTTTGCTAATCATAAATTAAAAGGAGCAAACAAATAATTAGGGCAAACGATTGCAATCCTGCAAAATTCCAGTTTTCTTTAAAGAACAAATAAATACCACCTCTGTTCCAAATATTGTCTATCACTTCCAATAACATTCCTGAGACAGAGATCTTTTATGGGCATAGCCATTGTCCCTGTTGGCAAGGCTACTGAATTAAAAACCTTTTAACTTTTTTTTTTCTTTAAATTCAGGCTGTACTATTTTCTAATTTACAAAAAGTTATATTCAGAACTTTTGTCTACTTCCCAAGAGGATATCCCAGGAGTCAGCAGCTGTATAAACACACATGGTTCACTTAAGTGACATTGGGGATTGATGATATGTGCTATACATGCATTTTAATCTTGTAAAAAAAAAAAAAAGCAGAAGCAGAAGTATAAAGAATTATGATGAGCCACACACTGCAGGGAACACAGTGACCCAACATGACAAAAATGAGGTCCTCTTGCATAACCACATGCCAGCAGCCCCCACGGGAGGAGAGTATTTCAAAGATGTGGATGGGAGAGAGCCCACTGTTATCATTTCACATAAAGGACAGTGGTAATGGACCATTAGAAAAGAAAAATTACTGCTCCATTGTTCCTTTATGCGGACACGAACCATTTATTACAAATGTAACCAGCCCTCTGCCAGGCTGCTCAGCAGAGCCAAGGGAGAAGCCGCCTTAGAACCTGAGGCATTCATTTAAATAAACCCCATCCGGAGGCTAATCTAGGCAAATTTGCTCACCACGCATTTGCATTCGCACTAACCTCACTCCCTTGAAAACAGCTTCTCCTGAAACCCCCACTTCTTCATCCTTTGGAGGCTCCACACTTTCGAGTTGTCCTCTCTTGCCTGAAGGTTCCTAAGGGCAGGGACTATCCCTCTACTGCCCTCAAATTCCAACAGGTAGCACAGGGTTGTTACACGGTGGCTGCTCTTTCCCAGACATAAGTTCTCATAAACGCTTCATTGAATAAGAGGCCTTATAATAACAACGGTGTCCTGGGCTGAATTTTTGCTGTCAAATTGCCAAAGATGAAACAAAATTAGAATACCCAGCATTGGCAGTATTGGATTTTACTTTAGTATTGCCTGTCCACAAAGCAGTTTAGAAATAATATCGAAAGCTTCAAAATTAGCATTTTTTTCTTCAAGCAAGAGAATGGGGAGGAGAGGAGGAGGGGAGAGGAGGAGGGGGAGGGGAGGGGGGGAGGGGGGGGAGGAGGAGGGGGAGGGGGAGGGGGAGGAGGGGGAGGGAGAAAGCAAGCGAACTAAAGTATACACCACATGGGGGCGGGGTGTGAAACTACAGTCCGGGATGGCCAGGCGCACTGGGCTGGCTCAGAGTGGTGATGGCTCACACGCCCGCAGCCCGCGTGCAGTGGGAGAGTCCTCTACCTGGCGGTAGTGGGAGAGGACGAACCACCTGCCCCAGAGGGACCGCTAGGCCTCCCTTCCCTGGACTCAGCTTCTCCTGCGCCCCACCCAGCCTGCTGACCCGAAAGGCTCCCTGGGAACAGGAAACGCAGCTACCGCTTGAGCTCTCCACTTGTGGGAGGACCTGGAGCTCTCCAGGGGGTCACCAGTGGGCAGCCTGGGGCCCTGCAGCCCTTCCTGCCTGGCAGAGAGTCCCTGGCAACATAGGCAAGACGTAGGTGAAGGTCAGGAGCAGTCCCAGGACCGCCCCCCCCCCCCCCCCCCAATGCAGGGAGGCAGAGGGCAGGAAGGTGGGGTCAAGTCTGCCCTGCGCAGCCCCTCCTATCCCCCCACTCTCCATGCACCTGTGGAGGGATAGAGTGACCGGAAGGGGTCTCATTCCCATGAAGGTCCATCCCTCCCCTGGCTTGCCTTAGGCCTAGCCAGGGAGAGAGTAGGAGGTCACCATTAAAAATTGGCATATTCTTAAACTAGGAACTCTAAACCTTATTCTAAGAAACAGGATAAGTCAGCAATTTGTTCTAAGACTTATTGCAAAGAAATTCAATGCGGCATGGTTCATCTTATTAGAAAGTTCAAACTAAACAAAATGTACGATGTTAGGGGATTTGTAAAAAGCTTACCTCTTTAGAAAGGAATACTATACAGATATTTAAAATGATGTAAAGAGAGAAGATTTCTGTTATGTGGAGAGAAATAAGAAAAACAAATCATAAAACATAAAATGTCCCAAGTTTTCTTTTTAGAAAAATTATGTGGGGACTATGCATATGCATAACGGTACTTACTTGTGAGTGATAAGAATATGCGGTTTTTTCACTTTTTGTTTGTCACTATCTTACATTACCTTATGATTACTCTAAAATGAATATATATTACTTATGCAATAAAGAAACACACATTTTTACTTATTTGTTTAGTTTGTTGTAAGAGGACCTGCATTAATACTTCACAACTGGTAGACTTTTAGACAGTAACCTCAGTGCAGACGAACATTTAGGTCTCTGAAGTCTTTCCAGATAGGAACTGCTTCTTGAATTGCTCAAAGGGCACTGTTTTGACTCTGAGATACCCCACCCTGCAGAATAACCTGGCTTCCTAGCTTCTTATAACTATAAGCACCAGAAGGCAAATGATTTGGAAAAATTGGACCTTGCTGCTGAAAGGTATAAACTTAAATAAAGGTTGCTCTGACTCAAGGTTTAGTTTTGTAGCTCGTTATACAGCAATTCCATTAAATTATACATTTTCATCCACTCTTTGTTGGGAGATTGTCCTATCTAAGAATTTTTTCCAATCTTCTAAATAGCCTTAATGGATTAACATTCCCAAGTCAAAGAAAAGTTTACTCTTCCACACATTGGCTAGTTTGTTTTCCAGGAACAAAGCTAAGGTCAAGAGAGATGTTGCACACACACACAGATGTTATCTATAGCTATTTCTGTGTCTATGTACTATATATCTATATAGATACAGATGTTGAGAGAACAGAAAGTCAGTATTCTCCGTTAACAAGCGTCTTGTATTGGACACATAAATCTACTCTTTGGTGAGTATTATAAAGTATTTCTTTCTTTCTTTAGCTATTTTTGCTTTGCAACTTCAGACATCTTTTGAGTGTTCTTCTGCTAATCACTGAGAATAGCATTAAAGGGTGCATAGTAGGCATGAAAGAAATACTTGTAGTTGACTGAGCATGTATATCTGATTGAATCATAAGGAAGTCAGGGATTAAAAAATGAGATTCTGAAATAGGTTGTAAATCAATAAATAAAATAAAATAAATTTGAAGTCTTTGCAAATAGCTCTTTTACTAACCCCCCTACAGACTTTAGAGTGCTCTGTTACCTAGTAGAGAATGAACATTTTTTGTCAAAATATTTAATCATATTTTTCTCTGCATATCTATGAGCAGTCTGCCCTTTTAGACTTTTGCCTGTATGTTTTGCTTATATATTTACTGTAAGTAACAAGGCTTCATACATCACTGCTTTGTTGCATTATAGTCTTCCATGTCATCCTGAATTGTTTTCAGGTAATAAATTAGGTTCTCTGGCATGTGCAGTAATATAAAGCATAATCCAACCTAACCTAACCGGTGTCTAACCAAGGAAGACACTCTGCGTCTGAGGCCTTGGAATCTAGTTCTGACATTCGCAGTACCTGGCACGGTGATACTGACCAAGGCTCCTAGATTTTCTGAATCTCTATTTCTTCACCTGTAAGGACAGGAAGTTGTCACTAGATGATCTCTAAGGCTCTTTCCAGCTTTAATAGTCTTTGCAGTGAAATTATATGGAAACTGTTATTTGGAATGATTTATCACTGCTCTTCAAAGATTTGAGGCATAGATCAAGGCCTAGAGTGACAGCAATCTTCTGATGGAGTAAACAGGAAAAGTCATTTGGCATAAAATGCACTTGTCTTTTCTGCCTCCTGGAGGCCAAGAGGCAGAATTAATGCAGCTTCTGCAGCAGAACATGTGGCTAAATGCATAAACTCTTCAACTAAAGCACAGGGGCTTTGAAACAGGCACTTCCCACAAATCACAGTTGATCAAACCATGTAAGTGGAATGGTAGGTTTACTCTTGGCAGTTTTTTCTCCCTTCTTTCTCTCTGCAAGTTGTAAATTCAAGTGGGCCTGTGCTGCTTGTGTTCAGCCTGGAAAGTTCTCCAATGACTCAGCCCCTGTGATGTATCTCCTACGTGCAACTTTTGCAGAAACTAACAAATCAGTGGTTGACATACACTTTTCTTCCTCTGGGTTGTGCACTCAGCCTCCTCTACAATCCTTAGATCTATCTTAAAGACATTGATCTCAGAGAAGAGATCCCTTTTAACTTGATGCTTTTACGTAGTGAGGAAACCTATGCTTGTTATATCTGGAGTTTTTCAATAGGTGGCAGGGCAGTGTTCTTTTCCTTAAAAGGCACTGTCATAGTCCTGTTTTGTTTATCACAGTCCCTAGATGGGGACAGCTGTCTTCACTACGTGCGCTTTAGCAGATGCCAAACCCAAGTAAGAGATCTCTCATTATATTATTAGAGAATTAGTGCATGTAATGCTCCAAATCTACTACTTGAATAAAGAATATAATATTAAGCTCATTGAGGATTCCTTCGAAAATAGTTCCCCCAACTCCTGCTGGAAAGTAGTGGATAAAACTAAGACAATTTAGGGGTGCCTGGGTGGCTCAGTTAAGTTAACCCTTAACTCAGAGGTTAAGCCTCTGCCTTCGGCTCATGTCATGATCTCAGGGTCCTGAGATCGAGCCCTGCATCTGGCTCTCTGCTCAACCTGCTTCCCCCTCTCTCTCTACCTACTGCTCTACCTACTTGTGATCTCTCTCTCTCTGTGTCAAGTAAATAAATAAAATCTTTGGGGGAAAAAAACTAAGATATTTTAAAGTAATATTTTATACTTATAAGACATGATTTTCAAATGTTACAGTGAAAAATATTGTAGAATTAATCTCCATGTCAGTTTGAAGAGAGGAAGAATTATTGACCTCATTATCTTGTGAAGGTCAAAGAGCGGTTACAGAACTTGTCTGGCAATTTACTGC
This sequence comes from Mustela nigripes, assembly GCF_022355385.1. Classification (NCBI taxonomy): domain Eukaryota; kingdom Metazoa; phylum Chordata; class Mammalia; order Carnivora; family Mustelidae; genus Mustela; species Mustela nigripes. Next base: position 15,440,678 of record NC_081571.1, read on the forward strand.
AGGTTTGAAGTAGATCAGGAAAAAAACAAAGTCCTGATGGTTGTAGTGGTTATTGTTATTCTTCTATCAGATGTTTTCTTTCTATGTCACCTGCCCATTCATCAACCTTTCCATCTATTCAACACATCTCCTACTATAAGACACTGTTAATACCCATGATTCTGCACCCAATTCCAGTGTGTTTTTTCGGTAATGACTACAATCAGCCTCAGTGCCAAAGGTTAAGGGCTAAGTACTGCAAGACTACCCTGTACCGACCTCTTCAGATGCCAAACCCAAGTCCGGCTATGGATCATATGTTCTCATGACCTCCTCCTTGGGCTTGATTAATTTTGCTATAGCAACTCACAGAACTCAGAGAATCATTTTACTTGCCAGATTACCAGTTTATTATAAGAGGATATAACTCAGAAACAGGCAGCTGGAAAAGATGCATAGGGTAAGGTATGGAGAAAGGGCACAGAGCTTCCATGCCCTCTCCAAACATGCCACTCTCCAACACCTCCACCTGTTCACCAACCCAGAAATTCCCTGGACACTGACCTTTGGGGGGGTTTTATGGAGGCTTCTTTACATAGACATAATTGATTAGATTTTGGGCCATTGATCTTTAAACTCAGTCTTCAGCTCCTTCCCAATCCCTGAAGTCATGAATGGGAATGAAAGTTCCAACCCTATAATGACATGGTTGTGTTCATGGGCAACCAGGCCCTATTCCTAACAGCTTTCCAAAAGTCATCTCATTAGCATAACAAACAAGTAATTCCAAGTAACAAACAAGGTAATTCCAAGTGTTTTAAGAACTCTGTGCCAGAAACTGGAACAAAGACTAAATACATATTTCTTCTTATAAATCACAATAGCACCATAACCAACGTTTATTGAGTTTGTCGTGTATTCAGGGCACTGTTATAACTACTATAACTGATTGAAGTATCTCCACCACAAGCTTTTAAGGTAGATACTGTCATACCCTAATTTTAAGGATGAAGAAACTAAAACACAGGGGCTGAGTAACTTACTTATTTTTATATTTTAACTCACTTGTTTTATGATGATTCTGCTGGTAAATGGATCTGAACCCAGGTAGTCTGAGGCCAGGATTCACACTGTTAGTTATTCACTACGCTCCTTCCCAACCACAGTTGGTATTTGTGGGCATGTACAGTACAGTAGAGTGTGCCTGGATACCTAAAACTCAAGCCTAAATGTGGGCAGTGTCCTAGGAGAGATGAAATACCACAGTCCTATAGATGTGCAAAGGAAGGAGGGATAAAGGGATGATGGTTCTGGGAAGACTAATGATTGTGATATTATGGAAAATTGGTCTTTTGTTATTTTCAAAATAACTCTTGAGTATTCACTAAATTTGGATTTGATGATATTTGCATGTAGACACAGTGAATGTTATTGCTATGCCAGTTAAAAATAGATTATCTACTCTTTGTCTGTGGAAACACTTTGAAAGACTCTTCTTCAGAGCCACATGAGCTTAATAACTCATTTTGTTTCAATGTTAATTGTATTTTTTTCTCCAATTGACCTAATCTTTCCATGAGTAAAATGACTGCATCTCATTTTGATTTGTAATTAAAAATTGTGCAAAGGCTGTAAACTGTTCCTGAATCTACTAAATCTTGCCTAGTAAAAGCAATACTCAATGACTTATGTGCATACATGTCAGAATTAATTGGATTGTTACCTGAATGTTCACAAAATGCCATTCATTGCCTTTTAAATTTGAAGTTTACATTTTGATGAGTCTTGTCTCTTCCTTGAGTGATCTTTCCCAGAGTTAACTCTCACTTCTTTGAAGTCCTATGACTGTTCCCATAAGTGCTTCTACCATTAACTATACCTTGTAATAGATGCTCTCTGGCTTTATATTTAAAAGTACTAGGTCTTGAGGTACCTGGGTGGCTCAGTGCATTGAGCCTCTACCTTTGTCTTAGGTCATGATCTCAGGGTCCTGGGATGGAGCCCCACATCAGTCTCTGCTCAGCATGGAGCCTGCTTCTCCCTCTTTCTCTGCCTGTCTCTCTGCCTACTTGTGATCTCTCTCCCCATCAAATAAATAAATAAAAAATCTTACAAAAAAAATAATAAAATTACTAGGTCTCCCTAATGAGTCTGTCATCATCTTCAGTGTCATCTTCTCAGGAGAAGTAAAAATGCCTTTATTTCTTACTGTTGTCAGCTTCTGCTACTTTGAGCATGTAGAGATAGAAATGCCATGGAGATGACTTGTGAGTGGTGGTCAATGATCTGCTGATGTTCCTAGATGTAATTCAGTCTGGTGGTTAGGCCCCTGGGCTGGAAGTCAGGAGATTTGGATTATATTTCTCATTTTCTGTGATTTATGCTCCTTTACTTAAGCTCTTAAATCATTTCCTCTACCAATAATTTGAAGGAAAAGTCGTTGTCTACTTTGCATTTTAGAAACAGACTCGCGTGGGCTTCTACCTCCAGAGATTCTAATTCTATGGGTCTGGCCTGTGGAGATTCAAGTGATTCTATTGAGAAGCTGAAGTACATTGTCCAGCACTTTTTTTTTTTTTAACTTCCTGCCTTATTATCTTCTCCTTCTCTGATCCTCCTCCTGTCACAAATGTGGTCTTCCTAAAACACAAATATGAGCTTATCTACTTCATGCTAAAACTCTTAGTTATAAAGTGGAATGCTAGCTCCTTAGAATATTGTACAAGACCTTACATAATATGTGCTTAGCCTGCCTCTCTGAGCACATTCTACAACATGTCCCTCCTTGCACATTTGTCTACCCATGATGCTCCATTCTGCTTGTGCACGTATTGTTCTGCCCAAGATGAGCCCCTCCTCCTCTGTCCCAACTATTCACTCATTGATCATCTACTAACCATCCTTGAAACCTCAGTGAAGATGTCATCTCTGTCAGGAAGTCTTTTGGACTTGTCTGAGCAGACTTAATCCTCTTTCTTCTATGTTAAGGGTGTATTTTATACCGATATTCTTTTCATACTATATTATAATTATTTCTTTGCATGCCTAATGTTTGAGGATAACAATTGTGTCTTATTCATCATGCTTCTTTAGCACATAGCACAGAATAGGAACTCAATAAAGCTCACTGAATTAAATTGAATTAATATTAATAAAAAGTTTAGAATTCTTTAAAAAGGAGTACAAATATACTTGACATAAAAAAGAAAGAATGCAATACAACAGGAAGACTCCTCCAATCAAATTTTTGTAAGATAATTTTAAGTACATCTGGCATGTGTACTATCAAGGAATTCTTAAAGTCAGCTGAGTCCCTATTTTGCTTTTGTATAGACCCAAGTTATGAACTAAGCGAGCTTTTTTGAGTTAATTCTATTTGCTGTGGTACCACTGCTATTCTCAAGGAACTTGATGTGAAACAGACAAGTCAAAAAGCAGTTACATTTTTAGAATGATCAAATACTATGATACTGGTAAGCACACACTTACCTCCGGGGTCAATTAACCTTGTCCTGGAGACATTCTTAGTATAATGGCTTAAATTTTACTCCTTTCTGTTTTACTCAAGAAAGCATGGTCAAATGAAAGTTACTAAAAGAGATGGGTACTATTATAGGAACAATCTTGCATTTACTCAAGACTTTGAGTTTCAATACATCAGAAACAAGTCTTTTTTAAGTAAATAATTCACAAACCTTGATAATTTAGCACTTATAATATCAAGTTCTCTTGTGATATATTTTAGAACTAATTGCTACATATAGGTATATTACACTATTTTGGGGAAAGAGGAACCACTTCCTTTGTGTATATATGATGCATTTAGTCTTGTACAAATTTAGATTATATAGTCTTTTAGGACTACATCCATGCATATTGTAATCAAGAGAACGCTTCGTCCTTTAGAGAATTGACAAGAACTCAAATTTAACTAGTATCACCAATGTAGGATGAGAGAATAATTATAATTTTATGTCTTTGATGCTAATTCTATCTTTTCTCTTCACTTCTTTTAGTTAGTCAGACTTTCTGAAATGGGACCCTATCTACCATTAAATTTATTAGACCTCTAATTTAGACCCACTTCCTTTATCAGCTCTGTATCTTAGCCCATTTCCTTTTGTTTCCTTAAAACAGTACCAGTGATTGATGGGCCGTAATGTAATACATATACTACAATATAAATGACAACATTTGCATTACTCAGAACATGCCAGATGTGAATGAGCTGAGATCATTACACTGAGGTGATTTCATTTCATCTGTAGGGTGGGTCAGTTGTGTCATTAGTACCATTAATCTCTAAGGACATGTTAGACACACAATACAGCTTAGCAAACACTTTTTATAAGAGTCCTAGATCCTAGCTCTATCTAAAAAGTCATCACATTATAAAGATTAAAAAAATCTAGTAAAAAATAAAAATAAAAAGGAAAGAACGTGTCTATCATTCAGATGGCACAGTAATCTTAGAACTCAGATATAAGATATGAAACTCACAGAATGCTAGAACCTAGTTGATACATTGTGATTTTTGAACTCTCATTTCTGTATTTATTTGTAGGAAAACATGCTGAAGAAGAGTATCGGTGATTACACAGATCAATTTTTTTAGAAACCAACTTATAATGGGGCTCAATGTAGTGTAAGGTCCTTGATTACCTTCATTACTTTGATTACTAAACTAGATTCCATTTATACAATTCCTAATCCTAAATAACTCATGTTTTTGGCAGCCCATTTGGAACTGTTTTGGACATTACTCATTAGATATGGCTTCCAAAGAGTTTAAAGTTAATTTCTAACCACCAGATGATGACTACCAGACTATCACTGTACTCCTTAAATCAAGCAAAACCTATAAAACTGTTGCTGTCAGATGTTTAATTGCCCCCTTAATTCTATCTGACCTCATTATAAGTATTTTATTAGGCTAAAGGCAGTAGAATTCCTCATAGTCCATAACCTTTTGTAGCCCTAAAAGTGCACTGATACACTAATTCTATCTGTTAGCCTGAATGTTAAAAGAATTTGTTTCTAGATAGGTAGGTAGAATTTTTTTCTCTAAGACTCTCTTGGCCCACCAATGAAAGCAGATTAAATTATTTCTCTCAACCAAGAATATTCCCATGGGCACCTGTGTTGCTCCATCGGTTAAGTATCTGCCTTCAGCTCTTGTCATGATCTCAGGGTCCTGGGATCCAGTCCCATGTCAGGCTCCCTGCTCAGCGGGGAAGTATGCTTCTCCTTCTCCTTCTGCCACTCCCCCTTCTTGTGCTCACTCTCTCTCTCCAATAAATAAATAAAATATTCAAAAAAATATTCTCAAAATAAAATACTATTTTTAAAAGGTAAGAGAAGTCAGCTTCCTTTTTTACAATAACAAACAGAACATTTTCCTCATGGAAATAGAACGTAGTCTCCTTGAAGAAAAGGACCATTTATTTTACTCCACAACCCCACGTATTATCTTACTAAAAATATTTGGTGAATTTTTGGCAACACCACTAAGAGCAACATAGGCCCGATGCTACTATTGTCAGTCGAAGGGATAAGGCTATGAATCCCAATTCTGTAGTATTTAATCTTGAAACAGGTATTTGTTGACTTGAGATTTATGTTTTGAGATTCTCCAAGGCTTCTTATGTTTTTTTGTTCCTCATTTTCCCATTTTGCCCTCTATCAACACATGTAGGTTTGGGTGCTGACCTGAAAGGAAGGTCCACTACACAAACTATTAGTTTGATATCAGACCTATAAAGCACTATTTTAATTGTGTTTTAGGGAGGAATTGTTATATCAACTGATTTCATAGCACCAATATAACATTGAATTTTAGTCATTTACACCCAATTCAAAAGTTACTTTTGGAGAAGAATTAAGTCATTGCTCCCCAACATAAACCTTAAGCCTAGTCCTGGTTTGAGAGAGAAGAATGAGGTATTCTTTCCTATTTCTGACAAAATGATTTTGTCCCTCTTCTGCCACACTAGTCCCGGTTTTTCTCCCTGAGCACCCTACTCTCCCTGTGACAGTAATTTTTAACTAGCAGGATAGACAGTGAATAGGTCCAAAGGTTTTTGACCATAGGCATTTATCCGTTTCTGGTCAGTGACAGGTTTGGCTCAGCCAGCAAGGAGTGATCTCTCCCTTTCATCAATTATTTAGCACCTGTGTGGTGACAGGTCTGCACTGACTGTGGGCATAAGAGATCAGGCAAAATCTGATAGGGCCCCCACTCCCATGGGGATTACCATTAAATGGGGAAAAGATATGTTAATCAAACAATCATACACATAAATGTAATCCAATGTGATAAGTGTGAAGAAAATGATTACTTGGTTCAATGAGAACAGTGCTGGAAAATTTGATCTCACTGAGGCCTGCTGAGACTTCCTAAAGAAGTGGGGATGGCGCCAAGATTTGGAAACCAGGGTCCTGAACCACAAGATCAAGCAGAAGGCAGAAATAGAATTCTAGGCATTTGGGGCCTGACCTCCTCCTCTATCTCTACTCTCAGAAATTTTTCTTTTATTACTTGGGTAATCGAAGCAAAAGATTCTAAAGTCTATTCTATTCTATTAAGCTGAGAAATTTCCTCAATATTTAGAGCCTGAACAATCTTTGACCCACAGGTGTTTGCCGGCAAACAGCAGCAGAACTGTGAAGATATAATGGATGACCTCCACGCATAGGATACAAAGGTCACCGTTAGTTATCGTATTTCTGTGTTTGCTCTTTAGATGAGGTTCAACATGCTCAGTTTGTTTTAGGGCAATTTCTGTTCTAGTCCGTGAACACACAAATACCTCCGGGAGCCAGTGGTTTCCGCAGCACCTACTGCACTCTTGCTTAGCTGAGATAATCCTTAGTTTACTGACTTCTGGTCACACAGGACATGCTGCGTAATTGCCATGGCTCTTCCATAGCCTTTTTAACCACCCTCCACCCCAAAATGATCTGACAGTTCCATGGCATGGTGAAGTAATGCTGTAGCTCATTCTTTGTGCTTTGCTGTTTTATTGATTTTTCAATATTGTTCGGGTTCAGTTTGCTTAAGGAAACACTGTGTCCAGGCTTGAGTCAATGCAGTTAGGAAAGAAGCAGATGGCTTGTTAGAATCCGAGTACACACACAGGGCTGATGCGGCCAACCTGTTTCCATTTCTTATCTATCTATCTCCCTGATGTCCGGGGCGGGCAGCAGAGGCCAGCAGTGACTGAGCTTTTCAAAGCATGCCGCTTAAAGGATTGAGCAGAGCCTATTTCATCAATGAGCTGGAAATAATCAAAGGCATAGAGCTAGAGCCTCTGAAATAGAGAGGACATTGGGAGTTTAGATGTGTCACTAGATGGCAGTGTTTCTGAAGTTCACTCTGAAGAGACCCTATTTGGTGTTATAATTGCTGTTTTATCGAAAAGTCAGAGTAATAAATAATAGCTAATATTTATCAATGTCTCATTATGTACCAAGAGACACAGCAAGTGTTATGTTCACATCAACACTGTAAGATAGGCAAAATAATTATCTCTTTTTACAGATGAAAAGGGAGGTTTAAAATAGTTAACTAATAACAGTGGGAATCAGGAATCTAGCTAAGTATTTCTCAGGTCTGACATGGTTTGGCTCCCAGTCTCCCTTTACTGTAGGTGCTAGTGTCACCCTCACTTTCAAGAAGAGGAAGAGAAGGAAAAAAGATGTTACTACATGCTCAAAGTCACACAGCTAGTATGTGGAAGAACAGGTGGCTCTAACTGACTCTGGAGCCTATGTATTTAAACAGTCCTTTCCTGTTTTGGCTGGAAAAGAAAAGGATTAAATGTACACTTTTTTTTTTTTTTCCTGCCATGCCTGCGAATTAGAAACTCTTAAAGTGTGACCCTAAACTCTCTGTGCAAGTTATTTCTAGCGACGGTAGTGGAGGGGAAAATGATCAAAAGGAGAATGCTGTTATCCTAGAATTAGCCTGTAATAGTTCTTGAGGGTTTGAGTCAATTTCCCCAGAATTTGTAAATAAACCCCTCCATTCCTTAATAGAAGAGCTCTCAAAAACTCATCTCCTCCCTGAATGATGAAATGCTGATCTCCCTTTTCATTCCAGACATGAAATTGAAAAGAAGCCTGTGCCTAAACTTCTCATCCAAGTTCGTGGCTCAAATCAGATTTCTGAGAATAGACACTGAAGTAAGTACTCTTGCTGCCATCTTGATGGCTCCTCTAATCATACCTTGTACTCTTATCACACATTTCTGATCAGTATTTTTAAGATGATTCATCATGACCAGAAGCCACAGAGCCCATGGATTCTGAAGTTTTGTTTTTATTTTTCAAGTCTACCTATGGGAAATGATTTGCTGACATTTTGTTCAGTCATGGCGAACATCTACAGAGCATGCGTTTATTTAAGACGAGTTATCACTGGAATACAAGAGTGATAAAAGTATTTCTTGTTCAAGATCTTAGAGAAAGACCTGGAAGTTGGATGGTGAGGCAACAGAAGAAACTCACCCAGTTTAACACACAAGGTGTCAATTTTAGTAGAAATACTCATATTCCAAATTTCATTCTTTTCAGTCCTTATTTAATTAATGTTTTTCTGGAAATTCCATTAATCGTAGTGCCTGCCTGTGGGCACCACTGTTTTCCAGATGCCCATTAAAGAAGCAAAGAAACTAGAGTCAAAGAAACCACTTTAAAACCTCACATCTACCTGTATGTAACCCAAGATATTTAGAATCTTCTGGATTATGTAACAGACTAGCTGTCACCAACGACCAAAATAAGAATGATGGCCAACACATCTAGTCAACCGGATGGCAAAGGGAAGGGGTAACACAAAGCTTCTTGCCATTCCTTTGAAATGGCTCTCCCTAACTGAACCTTCTCTATTTTTAAATCGAAGGAGAATGGTTTAGTAAAGATTCTAACTCATTAGAATCTGTTACTTCTTGGATTCCTTATGTGTGACACTGTTTCTTTAAAACAATCCTATGAATCTGGTTTATTATTTAAGATTTTATTTATTTATTGGAGAGAGAGTGAGTGAAAGCACACAAGCAGGGTGAAGGGCAGAGGGAGAAGCAAAGGGCCCCGGGATTGAGTCCCACATCAGGCAAGTGATTAGAGGACTAAGGTTTCTAAGGCTAGCCCCCCAAATCCTTTCCACATGTTGCCTCCTAAATTAGCACCCAATGCATTGTTTTTTTGTTTGTTTGTTTGTTTTTAACAGTGTAAGTATACATATGCATGTTTGAAAAAGCTTGGGGAATCATCTTGGTGAAATGTAACTTTTATTTTTCTAAAATAATTATACGTGCCTCGTGAAAAAAATTCCAACAACATAGAGGACTAGAACACAGAAAAGTACATATTAACAAGGAACAGTTATAAATTAAAATTAATCGTTTTAGCTTGTAGCAATTCTGGCGATTACCTCTATGATGCCAAATAATATGCAGACATCTTTAATTCTTCATTAAAAAATTATCAGCAACATCTCTTATCTCATTGATATGAAAGAATTAATTCCACTCCACTCCCCCTCTTCTCAGTTCACCCTAAGTTCTAATGGATACCAGTAGTTGAGATTCTTCAGTGGTTAGCTTTCTAACTCTATTCCATGCATGTAAACCTCTCTTCCTTGACTTGCCAAAATCTGACTCCCTGATTTCAAATGTGCTGACCCTTGTACTTTCTCCCACTTGCTTGTTAGTTCTCTCTGACTCCTGTTTCTCAATGCAATGTTTTTATCTTCTGTTTTAGGTCCACACAGTTTGTGACTCAGATTTTCTACTGTATTTTTGTTTGTTTTGTTTTTTTGTTTTTTTGTTTGTTTGGCTCTATATTTTGGGAGGTTTCTGCAAGGACATCTCCCAGCACTTTTATTGATTTTTTTTTTCATTTTGGAAATCACATTTTTTAATTACCAAGAAATATCTTCTTCTATGATTGTTCCTTCTCATACCAGCCTGTACTGTAGTTTGTTTTATGGTTTCAATATCTTCTCGTGTTTCTCTGAGGATATAAAAAAGAAATTTTCAAGCTCCTTTCTATCCCCTGAATTATATGTTTTCACTGGAGCGAGTTGTTCGATCCATCTTGGTTCTTTCCATTTGTGCAAATATATTCTCTCAAATATCTGCTGGTTCTTTTTTTGCCTGATATTATTTGTGAATGAAGGTCAAACTGGTTTATATAGCAGTGGTTTAAAATACTCAGTGTTGGGGAAAGTCATAAGGCAGAGTTCTTATACATTGCTATGGACTTTTGGGGGAAATTTAAAATATGTATCAGCGATATTAAAGTTGTTCATAGTCATTAGCACACAGTTCTACTTTCAGGAATCTACCTTTGGGAAATGGCCAGAATCCGCAAAAGATAGTCTCATAAATACAAATGAATAGAGGGCTGCTTAAATACATCTGTGGAACACTATGCAGCATTAAAGTTGATGCACAGGATAAATTTTTAGTACTGTAGGAATCTTATATATGTGTATATGTTGCCTATATAAATGGATTTGCCTATTTGCAAACATAATGCAATTTAAATTTTATTATTTATTATTATTTATTATTATTATTTTTTACAACTTAAATTTTAAACATCACTTAAAAACAGGTAAAACCAGATGGAGAAGGGCAGGTGGCACTTGTCACCGAGCCACCCACTGATACCCCCCTGAGCTCTCTGAAGTTCTTGCTCCTGGCTGCGGTGTGAGCTGCCCTGGTTTTGTTCTGGGAGGACTGACTGACTGACTAAGGTGGACGTGGCTTCATTCCCAACTCCCAGTGCAGTGACTCGCAGCTTTATCATTGTGTATGTGTGTGTCACATGCATGTCAGCATTTGTGTCTGTGTTTTGGTGAGTCTGTGGTGTGGCTGCAATGCCCCTATATGTGTGTGTCTGTATCTGTGTACCTGCATGCACGTGACTCTGCTGTCTCCCCCTCCTGTGTGGCTTAACTTTTATCACTAAAGTGTCCCACTGGCTTTGTTGTGGGGACCCTAAATCTTGGGTGCAGCCCTAGGGTATCTTCCTTAAGGGCATGGCTCACTTGCTCCTTTCTCCAGGACCTTCCCTCTGCCACCTTTCTGCTCTAGCTCTGCCTGGTGGAAGCCTGGCAACTGGCAAAACCTAGAGTGGGGGGAAGTGTTGACAAAGCTGGAAGGGAAGACCTTTGAAGTCAGGCTCCATTTACTATAGGCAGTGAAATGTCGCTGAAGGTTTTTCATACGGCATCAATGTGATTAACATGGCAGTTTTAAGAAAGTTGTTGGATGGATGGCATTGTGTGAAATGATTAAGTAAGAAGAGTGGAAGAAAAGTGAAGGCAATGTTCTGGCTCTTCAGGTGTGCATCAGACACTGGCTGAACAGGATTGAAAGAAATGTCAGCTAGAGAGGGAGGCAAGGGGAGAAGAGCGTTGGAGAAAATCCTTGAGAACTTGGTTAACGTGTTCTTGGTTAACATCAAAGATGACCCAAGGGTTTTAAAACCATATTCTGACACATACCTGTTTATTGCAGCATTATTCACAATAACCAAGAGATAGAACAACCTGAATGCCCATTAATGGAGGAATGGATAAATAAACTGTGGTATGCAGATACAATGGACTATTATTCAGCCTTAAAAAAGGAAATAAATTCTTGATATGCTACAGCATGGATGAAGTGAGGTATGTGAGGTAAGCCAGTCACAAAAGGACAAATACTACATGATTCTACTTACATGAATTACCTAGAGTAATCATATGCTTAGAAGCAGAAGTAGAATGTGCTTGCCAGGAGCCGGGAGCAGGGAGGAAAGGTCAGTTGTCTACCGGATATAGAGTCTCAGCTTTACAAGATGAAAAAGTTCTAGAGATCTGTTGCATGGTAGGGTTTACACAGGAAACCCTACCATGCCATATACTTAAAAATGTTTAAGATAATAGCAAATGTATTTTTCACCTTTTACTAAAGAAATGGTTAAATGGTAAATTTTATGTTATGTGGTTTTTTTTCACACAATAAAAGTGACTGTATCTGAAATATTTTGAGAATTAAAATTACATTGCAAACATCAGGTACTTTTCATCCAGAACTGTAAACATTATCAACACATTTGTAGCCTTTGAGTAAATTTCCCGATGTTTTAGAACTTTTCTTTTTTCAACAATTGCTTTTTAAATGCCTAGTACTTGCAGCGCTCCCTGCTAGGCTTTGGAGACAAAGCAGTACACTTCTGTTCTTCCCTGAAGGAGACTCAAGGGGCATAGAGAAGGATCACCCTCTTTACAGATATAGAGAAAATTGTTTTGGAAGGCGATGATGCATTTTGCAATTCACAGTGTTATACTTGGGGTGACAATTGAATTGTTCATATTTAGGTAGCCTCTAGGAAATCTAGAAATTCCAGGACATCTATAAAATATTGAACTTCTATTAACAATCCCATGTAAAACTTTCCTTGGGTAATGACTTTGCGTAAAGTCGCTTTGTTAGTCATGAATATTTCATGAGCTTCACTGTGTGCCATGCCCTGGTGGATGTGTTGTCTAGTGGGTGAGCTAGGTAAGAGGTGACAGAGATTTTAAGGAGCGTGGTGCTGGGGCTGACCTAACACCCAACAATGAACCATATTTACCCTCCTTGGCAGGAGGATTTTCTGAAGACAGTGACGTTCAACCTGAGTTGGGATAAAATGTATAGAAAATAGTAAGATTCAGCTTTTGATCTTGGGGCTGTTCTGGTATACCAGGGAAACCGACACAAACAAAACTCAATAGGAGGTGAGCTAATGCTTTTATGTATGAAGTATAAACCAGAAGAGGATGGAAGAGTAATTGGACCTGATCGGGTGGAAAGCCTTGTAATGAATCTTTCACAAGTTAGTAAGGTCGTAGGATCGTAAGACAAAGGTCACGTTAGGTAGAAAGAGCATAAGAACAAGGGTACATAGGTTAAAATCTATGCTATCTGAGGACTCTCGTGGACTTGACTTTCTCCCAAGGCATCCTCCTTAACTCTACATGTTACATCTTATAATTTCTCGTTAGGAAAAAAGTTCTGCTATGACTTCAAACACAGAATGGTTATCAGATATATATGTAACTATTACAATAATGCAAATATATAATGATATATGAAATGATAGATGTGAAATTACCTGTAAGTGACACAGTGCTCATTGGTCATTGCTGTAAATAGGATAGTGACACCATTATTTAAGTGGTCTTTGGCATGGAATTTTGTCAGATAGTTTCTGGAATCGTAAGTAACATCTTTTAGATCTTTTTGTCTGTCCTTTAAGACATGGGTTCTTTATTTAACATTGGTGGTCTCTGACCCCCATGCGGTGTTTGCCTAATTATCCAGGAATCTGATGCTGAACTTGGGTGTGTGTTCTAGAAGAAACAGTAGTATCCACAATAGTACCATAGTACCATGGGTGAAAGTTCTAAGGTCAGTTTTGGCTTAACATATGGAAGAACTTCTTAACTTGCCTGCAACAGACTGAGAAAAAATGTGTTTAAGTAAATTTGCATAGTTTTAAAGAAAATTAAATTCATTTGATTTATAAGACTGTTCTTTATTCTGCAATCAGACCTTTTCAATTTCTTTGGTACTAGAATCTTTCTTCATTTTATGAATTACACTGTGAATGAGTTATAGTAGTTTTTTTCAGTGTCCTTACTTGGCAACATAAATACTAGAAACACATTATTTGAAGTTTTATAGGCCCAGACTTTCATAAAGCCTGAGAATTCCCGTTTCCCTAACTCCCAGACTCTGCTCCAACTGTCAAATTATGTCAGTTTTCAAGTTATCCTGTTAAAAGATAAGAAGAAAAAGCCCATTTGGGTAATATCAGAGAATTTTTGCATGTGTTGATTTTAACTTTCTGCTTTATTTGGGTATTCTATCTTTCCTAAGAAGGTTGCTGAGGGAATGCCCTAATATGATAGGATGAATCAGGAGACATAGAATCAAATTCCCAGCTGTGCAACTAGCTAGAGGTATTTGTTTAGTCTGCTTCTTAGTTTTATAGTCCAAACAACAAAGAAATGAGCAAGTTATAAGATCCATTTCAGGAATAAAATTCAGTTTTAAGAAATGTACCTATAAATCAGGAAAAAAATATATATATATGCAAGTGTGTATATATATGTGTATACATATGTAAATATGCATATATACACATGCACATATTCTTCTGTATGCACATTCACACCACATTGGATTTTGTGGGAAATTTATCATTTTTGGTAATAATAGAGCATCTTTCAATCCTTCTTTGAAACCGAAAAGTTTATGATGGATTAACACTTCAGAAAGTATGTTTATTTGGAAAATATCCCCCATTCTTGGAAATTTAAGAATATTCTTATATAAAATATTGCGAATATTTAAAGGTGAAAAGAAATAGAACTATAAGCTGTGATTGGAAATTTTTTATGAGCACAAATTTGTTGATGGGCTAATAAGCATTTACATTTGCTGATCTTGTAGTTAGCTGCCTAATTACTCAATTTGTGCATGCAAATGAAATCGTTTGCACGTAAACGAATGCAGGTGCAAATCTGTGTGAGTGGTACTAGCGCCTCCTTTGAAACTTGGTCATGATCCTTCATTTTTCCATACTTGGAAAATCAAGTTTTCAAAAATAGTTCCTGAAACAAAAGGTAAAATCCATACGAGCAAGATCATGTAAAACCATGTCTGTTTCCTGGTCTTCTAACGCTATTGTCTTGCCATGCGGTTCCTAACTAATTAATAATAGTTTGAAAAAAGAACCTTACATTTATTTGTCAATTTGAATTTTCAAGAATTTGGGGGCTCTAAGAGACCCCAAATCAAAAACATAAAAATATGATTAAATGCCCTGAGAAATCCAATATGGTGGGATGCAATTATATGCATTTTCTAGCTTTCTTAGAATTCTGTTGTTGTAGTGTACTAAATTGTTAAGCTAGATATTATAAATCACTCAGTGGTCCCTGTTTTAGAAAAACTCAAAAGGGAATGTAAAGTATATATGGGAGGATTCAATACTTATAATACTATCTAACTCTTGTTTGGGACTTTGAAGCTTACAAAACAATTTTTTATGTAGATTATCGTGCTTGATCCTACAACACTACCACAAGCCAACCCCCCATTTTAGAATTGAGAAAACTAAAACTGAGCACAATAAAATTAATATTGTGATTTCACAAGTACTATGTCACATAATAAGATTTTAAACCTTGCATACTCTGTTCTAAATTTTCAGCTTTTTCAACACTACTACATTGCTTTGATTCTGTTGTTTGTTCTTGGTTTAGTATGCTAATTTCTGTGACCTTCTTCCCCTCATAACCTTACATAATTTTTAATCTCAAAGAGCATAATTTATCCATTGGCATTTCTGCATGGCACTTAGCACAGTTTTGGACATAAAACTAGACATCCCCCAAATATTTGTTGATTAGTTATAGCTAGGGTGGTAGAGATCTGGTGGTTAGGCAGTAAAGTTTAATTCATAAATTAATTTTGGGGAAGTTTCATGTTGGAACTCAGCTCTTAGCAGTGACCTCATGCTTCCAGGGAATGCATGAGAAGACAGGTATGAAAATCCTGCCACAGAATTTGGTGAAGTGATAAGGCACTTTCATTTCTGTGACAGATACCTAGGTATCATCTTATTAATAAGACTGACATGTTTTTCTTTTCTTTCTTTTTTTAAGATTTTATTTATTTATTTGAGAGAGTGAGCACAAGCAGAGGGAGGAGCAGAGAGAGAGGGAGAAGCAGATTCCTTTTCGAACAGGGAGCAGGGAGTCAGATGCAGGGCTTGATCCCAGGACCTTGGGATCATGACCTGAGCTGAAGGCAGATGCTTAACCGACTGAGCCACCAGGAGCCCCTGGCCTGTTTTTCAAAATAGAAATCATGGAGGTTACTGCCGTAAAACTCCAGAGTAATCTCATACAGAACAGATTTTCAACCACAGACGAACATTTGATTCTCCTACTGAAACAGGAGCCTGACACATTTCTGTTTCTCGAAAGAAATTCTTCATTCTTTGAGATCAGCTAGCTCTAATAGTCCCACCACTTTTACCTCAACTTCTGATTTTCTTTTAATATACAAGATTGCACAAATAGTTCAGGTTGTTTAAGAAAATATATCTGGAGGGAATAAATGTTCTCAGATCTTGCCACTAAAGCTATTTTTGTTGTACTCTGTAGATTTAAAGCTCAAGATTTTACCCAATACCTCTGCAGAGTGCAGAATGAGGGAGCAACATCTAAAAACCTGGCTTCAGATTCCCAACACAAGCATGCTGGCTGCCATGGGAGACACCACAATTTCCATATATGCACAATCATTATTTTATGAGCACATCTGTCTACACTTCTGGGCATTTTTGGTTAATCATTCAGGGGCCTGAGGGAGTCCCCACTGGAGGCAGATGACAGGTAAGTTGGGATAGGGTCCTGTCTTTAGGACCCTGGTGGTTTCTCTCCTTATCACATTTTAAGGCTCCCAGGGGTGGAGCTTGGCTCGACTGTATCCAGTCTATTTGCCATTGAACTAGTTGGCGTGATTTACAGTGAAATAGTTTATTCATCCACCTGACACTAACGCAATGTTATGCTAGGAAACTGCTAATAAAAAAATAATGATAATGGCAGCGGGTATTGTGTTCTGATACTTACTATACTCCAGACACTATGGTAGGTACCTGTTATTTAATTCTCACAGCAGCCATAAGGGTTTTCCTACCATATGGGTAGGAAAACATAAATTTAAAGGTTTAAGTAACTTTTCAGGACATACACAGTAGACATAGAATTGCTCTCAGTCCTGCCTGACTCTAAAGCCAATGCTCTAAGCATTAGGCAACTGTGACCTTGAGTTTTGTAGAAAGCCCTACTGGAGGGGAAGAAATATATTTATTTGGAAAAAAAATAATTCTGCTTTCGGTATTTGGTAGCCTTTTCTCTCTGGTAGGTATGGCCCAAAGGAATATATAGCAAGAGAGAGGGGAAGAGTATGGCTACTTTTTGGAAGATCTGAATAATAAACCTCTCTTGATCCCTGTGACATAACTACTTCCTCCTCTTTCACCTCCCACCTCATTCTGACAGATCGCAACACCTCTTCCTTTATGTTTCAACAGCCGCCATTTGCTGCCGTCATAGCTCTCATGTGTTTCTCCCTATACCCAGAGGACACACCCACGTTCTTGACCATCAGACCAACTACTGTCTCTTTCAAGTCCTGTTCTGACCTCACCTCTCTGGGCAGTCTCCATTGTTCACTCCAAGTAGGCGTAAGTGGCCCCTCTCGGACTCTTCTGTCTCTCGGATGTACACTAGTCATTGCATCTATCCACACTGTGTGGTCACTCTTTCCTTGTTTATCTCTCACATCGCCCTAACTATAAAATACAATGTACCAGGGCTGTGTTTCAGTTGTATTCATCTCTGTACCTCTGCTGCACACCCTGAAAATATAGCTGCTTGAACGTGTATAGGGTTGACTTGAAACTTCTCCTATACTAAAACCATGAGCTACCTCCGTAGTGTTTCAAGACAGATGAGGTTACTATCTTTATAGCAGTGCATTGTGCTTTCCTCATCTTCAGTTGTAAGTGTATTAAGGATGAAAGATGTGTTTGTACTACTGCAAATGTTTCTGGAAGTAGCCCAGAAAGGAGGAATAAGACATCTAGCCCACAGCTCACCATTACAAAGGCCTTTTGGGTTGGGAATTGTTGCTAAGATAAACAGTACCATTTGATTGATGCAAACATCACCCGTTTCCCCTCTGTGTTGTCATTAAGAATTGTGGGTGTGTGGCTTTTTATTTTTTATTTTTTTGCAACACGCAAAGGATTTAATGCTACAAAATGATGTATGATTTGTAGTTGCTTCAGCTGGGTAAGCACTGTTTGCTTCAACTACTATGAACTTATTTGTTCATCAATCATTTTAACACTCTGCTACAAACCAGGAAATAGGTGGTTTAAAAAGAATAATACCTTGACAGAATCTGCTCAGAGCCTTCTGATATTTGTAAATCTTCGACTACCTACTCTGTAGACTGCCTTAAAGAGAAAGTTCACAGAATGTGAAATTCCAGTATTTGAACATTTAAAGCAAGGGGGGGGTAGATATTTCCAAATTTGAGGAAATGCCTACCTATAACTACCTTGCAAGCCTCCCCCCACCAAGGGAGACAAGAGGAGCCACAGGAAACAAGTTGGAGTTCAGAAATCTAGAGAAGAGCTGACATCATCACAAGTGTTGGTAGAGCTGGGGCCCTTTACCTCCCTCAGTGACAATAGGAAGTTACCATCACTTCTTGGAATCTCTGTCTACAGATGTAATATGGGGATATTATGTGTCCTGATTATATCCTAAAGAAAAATGAGTTTCTGAAGAGTGTGACCTTGAAGTCCTAAGCAGGTTGCAAATTTAACTTTTGACACTTGAGATCCAAGACCTTTGCTCTCAGGCTGTTTGGAATGGACCAGAAGAACCTAAGAAGAGCATTTGTCTCCCGCTGAGTCAAAGTGGAGACTGTGTGCAAAGCCATTTGCAATTCACACATATTTAAAAAGCATGGAACTGAAACACAAGGCAGAGTGATTATAGAAAGAAAGTTGATTTAAAACTACTCCCAAGTTAATTGGTTTTCTTTGGTTCAGTATTTTCAGCTTAACCAAAGTCCTGATTACCCCTGTTACTGGATATCTCTGAAGCAAAGGCTGCCAAAGGCCACAGACTTAAGTCTTGGGGTGTTGCACTTATAGCTATCAATTTATATTTGCCCAGTGAGGGCCCAGGACTTGAGGGCACCTCATTCATTACTTAGGTCAGTAACAGCTCTTTGCCTCTCTTTGCTCAACCACTGCCCCTTCTGACCTACAGTCTATCCAGGTGGTAGGCCCAAGTCCCCGTACAACCAGGTTACCTTCAGTGCTGCAGAAGCTTATTATCTAACTGCTTTTCCTGGTAGTTTGGGGGCATCTCTCTGTCTTGTCTGCTGCCTCATTCACTCTCGGTCAGCTTCTCTCTTGATTTTCCTAGAAAACCTTAGAGGGTAAGAAAGGAAGGAAGAAAACCAAATGTGATGGGGATAAGCTAGGTATGAAAGCAACAGTAGAAATCATACACAGTCATCATATTTCCTGAAACAAAAATTGTGATTTTTGTGACCTGACATTAGGATAGAATATTTAAAATCTAAAATAGGTTTGAAGACTAGTACATGTGGTTTTCTTATTGGTCACAATTACAGTAAGATGTCAATTTATTTTTCAAAGGTAGCAAAAAACTAGAATGGTCTTTTGACTCTTTTGAGTTGGATGCCGCATTGTAAGGATCAATTCATTAAGTAGGGAGCTGGACATGCTGACTAAAGTCATGTTAGCAAATTCATTTATTCATTCATTTATTGATTTATTCAACAAACAGAGGTTGAATACTTAACACATGCCAGGGACTGATGGAATGAGGGTTAAAACTTAAAGCAAATTTAAAAAAATAAAGTTACATCCTTTGTATCCTGTATTTATGACTGGGTTGTATATTTGTTAACTAGCACAGTTAGGAAGAACCACTGATACTCTGCTTCTACACAATATCAGGTCCAGTTTGTTTTCCAAAGTTTAAAAGAGATATTTAGGAAATGATGACAAACATTTCTAGACTAGGAAAAGAATGATAATTGAAGGAAAGTAGGAGCCATGAAGATACTTTTGAAGACTGTGGAAATGCTTCACCAAATGCTTAATGAGGAAAAGTCATGGAGAAAGAAGCTGCTATTTACCAAGCACATGCCATGTGCCCATCAGAGATTAGGTAGTTCGTGGACATGGTACTCAGACTCGATTTCAATGTTTTCCAGAGAGGGCAATAAAAACACAAGGTTAACTGTGCCAGCTTTCCTTAAAACCTTTCAAAGGTGCATAGCAAGTCATGAGAAAAGAACCTCTCTGCAATTCCTGAAAGCTAGATATCTAAACTCAGTAGATGCAGCTTAAAACTGGACAGTTCAACACGTAGAATGGTACATGAAGTTCAGCGCTTGCTTTCCTGTACTACACACACACACACACACACAACCATTGATTAAGAGTAGATGTATATATGAAACTTATGTGTTCCTTAATTCTATCAACAAACTGCTTTTCCAACCTTGACTATCTGTTGCCTCTCACCACTGATCCTAAGCTTTAGCAGAGCTTAACTACCTAAAATCCATAATTTTGTGCCTCTATGACTTACTTGCTCATCTTATTCCCTGGCTCAATGTCGTCTCCTTGGCTTTTTCAGTTTCTTCCCTTAGCATTCCATAACATTTTACTTGTCCTCCTATGATAATAGCCTTGTTTCCTTTTGAATTTTAATTATGTTGTATGTGAATTCTACATTTTTAGGGCAACTGTTAGCCATCATTAAATAAATGAATCGATTTCTACATCAAAGAGTACAGGTGAGAAGCAGTTCTGTCACAAACTGACGTCTGCAGTTTAAAATGTCCCATGAGTTACATTATGGGACTTGTATTTGAAATCTCTGTGCATAAGTGCTTTTCATATTTCTCTTCCCATCAGCAGCCTTGTGGGTCTCTAGCTGTCCTTGGGAGATGCCTGTATCAGCTAGGGTTTTTCAGTTGAAAGCAACAGAATGGTGGCTGGATGAATTTTTTTAAGGTAGTTTATTAAAAGACCATAAGGAAACTTAGAGAATCCCATGGACAACTGAAGAACCAGGCATAAAACGGAGACCAGAACCTACCACAGATCTCACTGCCAGGGGAGGCAGCTTAACTTCATTCATACTCTACCACCGGGATGAGCCAGCTTCAGGAATTTATTCTTTTTATTATGTATGTATGTATTTATGTATGTATTTATTTATTTTGATTACTCTGTTCAAGATTCTAAGTCTTGGGAGAGAGAAGCTGTTTGGTCAATCTTAGTTCTCTTGCCTGCCTCTGGGAAGCACTCATACGAGGCCCTTCAGCAATTGTGAGGAGGATTGATACCTTGATTTACCATCTTGCTAATATTGCAGGGAAGAAGTAATGCCTCCCTCCAGAAAACAAGGTACCGTTAGAGGGTAAGTGGCTCTTAATAGCTAATAACTGGATTGAGGTTGAGGGATTCTTTAAGGTCCCCCAGGTGAATTTCCAGTATGCCACCGAATCTGTATTTTAAGGCAGTACATCCCAAATATGCCTTCCAAATTTGGTGAGAACTGTCCATAAAAAAGTTAATATTGATTACTTAAATGAAAGAGACCTTGTGCCTGATTCATATTATAACTCTCTTAGTGTCCAATAGATCTCTGCACAGAATTGGTGCTCAACAAATATTAATAAGTGAAATGTATACATGATACACTTAAGTTTCAGAATTGAACATCTCTATGTGTATAATTACTATATGAATGAATGATATATGTTAATATATGTTAAATATTTGTATGTGTAATCATGCAAGTAAGGTTTGATTCATAGCACCGGGATCCTGTCAATGATGATAAGGAATAGGTTACATTATTAGCTGTGAACTATTTTCAGGCTTTTATTATTCCATGAAAGAAGTAAATGGAATGATTTTGTCCACATCTCATGCTTGCACTGTAAGCAATCCATTTGCTCTCAGTTGATATTTTGTTGGTTTCCCCTCCTCAGTTCTTTAGTGAAGGGACCATATCTTACTCATCTTGATTTCTGAGTCCTAGCAAGCCCTCTATAAATGTCTCATGAATAAGTTATAACAATTTAGTATTTGCCCTGGTTATAAGGGCTGAAACCTCTTGCCAAGATGTGAGGTTAGAACAATTATACACCAGTGAGAACCTGGTTTTGGCAAAAGGTGACCATGGATCATGGAGGGAGGCGCAGCCTGAGCTTGTTTGGGTGTCAGCCTCCAGATCAGCCCTTAGTCTGGAATGTTCTTGAAAGCTGATGAGAAAAGAGGAAGTGGAGGATGGAACAAGAAGATCAAGCATGATCCATGAAAGGCATGAAAGACAAGTGATCCCTTCTAGCCTAGTGAGTGGGAAGCCTGACTAGAAGGTAGGTGGCTAAAACAGTTGGCATGTTCCGCTCTTCCAGACTGATGTGGCAGTGAGCAGAATAATAACTATGCAGATATTTTCTCTAAACATCAATCATGGACTCTACTTTCACTGTCCTTTCCTCTCATAATATCTTCGCAATTTTACACCTGACAGCAGTGAGCATCAGAAGTAGGAAATGTGTGGAGAATGGTGCCAAGGGATATTTCTCAACTTTTATTAAAATCCTTAATTATTAGCAGCTTGAGATCTGACTGGCTCAGATTTATTCCAGGTTGTGAGTGCTTGTTTGCATGACTGTCACATAGCATTTTTCTTGACAGTTATAACTATGCTAGAATTATTGTGCTCTGAGCATCTGGAGGATGGAGGATGTGCTTTATTTATCTCTGTATCTTCAAGCTCCAGGACAGCTATCTGGAACTATAAATTCTCAATAAATATTTATTGCTTAATACATAGAACAAAATAGAGGAGGAAAAGGGGGAAAATGAATGTTGTCACTGTGATAGTCCTTTAAGAATGTGCCTGTTGTTGTCGCCTGGGTGGTTCAGTCTGTGAAGTGTGACAGACTCTTGGTTCCAGCTCGGGTCGTGATCTCACGGGTCCTGGGATCAAGCCCTGCTTAGGGCTCCACGCTTAGTGGGGAATCTGCTGAAAGAGTCTCCCTCTGCCTCTTCTGCCTCCCAAATCAATAAATAGACAAATCTTTTTACAAAACGGAATACACCCATTGATGCCTTCCAAGAGCCCTCCCAGCCACTGAGGGCTTCTGCTGAATTTAATGTTTGTAGGAATCCTGAAAACAAGTCAATTTTGTTGTCATTCTCCGGAGATAGCCTTTGCAACACCCTCAGTCAAGCAAAATGATTCACTCCCTCCCTAGAGATCTTTTTAGATTGGGCCGGTGGAGGCAAATAATTTCAGCAATCATGAGGTTACAAATCCTCCCATGCCTCACATTCCCATCCAAGGCACTAGAAGCCCCTTTGAGCATTCCTTCTTCTCTATAATTTCATTCCACTCCAGACAGCTGGGTGAACACTTTCACGTGGGTCAAAATCGTATGGCTCCTAGCCGGGCCCCTGCCTTCTCCATCCTGCCGTCCCCTTCCCTCATCCCCTTTCTAGTTTTTCTGTTGTGCTTTGGCATATTTGATGTGATAAAACAAACCTTTGATATTGGAGACCACTTGGAACTCTTGCTTTAACTTGAAACTTGACATCCCCTTGAAGACACTGGATCTGAATGGCCCTTTCAAGCAGATTTGGTCTATTCTTCCAACCCTACATACTTTTGGGCTAAGATGTAACTCAGTAACTTTTTATATGCCATGCCATTTTGGGACCATTAATGCTTCATCTTCGTGTAAAAGCAATGGCTTCTCAAACCCTGTACCTCTACTGGTAGCTATAAACCCTTGACATCTGTTTACACTTGATGGTCCTTATTTTACTTGTTCTTTTAAAAATAGCCCCTAACACTGTTGCCACTCCCTCCTTCTTCCTCTGTCTTCCAGCGCTTCCAACACCTCACAAGCTATTTATTCACATTTGAACTTCTGAAACTTTAG
This sequence comes from Mustela nigripes, assembly GCF_022355385.1. NCBI lineage: Eukaryota > Metazoa > Chordata > Mammalia > Carnivora > Mustelidae > Mustela > Mustela nigripes. The sequence continues at coordinate 15,464,299 of NC_081571.1, forward strand.
GCTTTTCTTTCTCTGCTCACCCCTTACATTTCTGTATTTGTCAGTGCGGTGGACATGGGGATGTGCTCTCCGGGTCCCTCCATAGGAAGGGACTTGCTACCATAACTGCTGGGAGTACAGACAGGGACTGCTTTCAGCGCAGCCTGTTGTGGCCTCAGCTGCAAAGAGGGCTCTCATGTATGGTCCACACTGTTCCAAGGACAAATATCCAATGATTAACTGATGAAGGCAGGGCATGAAGGGTTGATAATTTTGGCCAAATATAGGACAGCTCTGATAGGTCTTTCCACCTGTTCTTGGGATTGGCATTGCAGTTCAACTTCTCCCTCTGCCTAACCCTGCTTCCTCCACACCTTTTCTGCAGGTGTGGATCCCAGGTGCACTCCTCAATAAACATCCTGAGCACAAAACTCTGTGTCAGGGGTGGTCCCTGGGAAACTCAAACACCAGCATACAGGGCTCTACTTTTTACCTCCTCTATGTCATACTGCATGGTTTCCCTTCGTGAGCTCATCCAGTATGCCAACATCAATTACCCTCCAGACATCAATGTCTGTCTTATGTCTAGATCCCCATTGTGAACTCTGGATGTGAATATGCAAGATCTTCTTTTATACTTCCACTTGCATGGCCCATGAACATCTCAGACTTAAGGGAACCAAGACTGAGCCCATCTCAGACTGCCCCAACACCCTCCCCCCAGGCTGCTATTGCTGTGCTGATTCCCACTATGACAGAGAGAAGCTGTCTGGCAAACTCATTCTCCCTTGGGCTGTAAGGAATTGTTTGAGCACAGGGAATAGAGGAACAATGTTAAAAAAAGAAGGAATAATAAGCAAAGAATTCTAATTGTACCTTGTGCCTTCCTGGTCTCTCTTACAATTGCCACTCAGTACTAGACTTAGGAGTAACATTTATCCTACCCTGGTGCTAAAGTAAATAGATTTTAGAGTTTATTGTTGTTATCATGGAACTAAGGAGCTATTAATTACCATCCTTATGTAAAATATAAGTATCATACTTTTTTTACTCTAGTCAGATGGATTCCCAGTAGTAGGAAGAAAGAGAAAAAGAAAAAGGTAAGTCAGGGTCTTTGTATAAAATAATTTCTAATAGGTAGTAATTTATTCTTTCTTTGAGTCTTCATGATGCTTGTTCTCCAGTTCCTTGGGTATATATCTCGCTCTGTGGGGAAAAGGGATGGTTTTCTTCAGGTTGGTCACTTGGGCAATAGCATGATGTTTTATAAGTAGGTTTGCAGTACATGCTTGTTGGTGATGTTATGGTCTCCTCATTGGCCATTCCCAAGGAACTGCTTTCTCATGCACTAAAGAACAATGGCAGCAATTTATGCCACTTCTTCTGTGACTTGACTCACTATAACATTTAAATCCATGCCGCTACCATTGTTGGTCCAAAGACGCATATTCTAGGAAGGTTCTGCCTTTGTACATATTCACCCACATTTTTCAACTGTTCTACCTTATGATATTTTTACCTGGTGCCACTTGTGTCATGGAAAAGGATATAGACTACAGTTTGTTACCATGACCTCAACAAACCAGATGTAGCTGTGGCTTCTTGAGAGTCCAAGAGCAGCCCTCTGTGATGCCAGTAAAATCAAAATTTGATCCAGAACATGATAATATTGAAAACAAATTCCATGGACAATTGTGAAGAACAGTTAGAATTTAATATTTAATTAAGAGAACTGCCGAACTGTGCAGCCATATGAGGGTTCTTACTCCTTGGAACCCTCCTCTCACAGCAAGTCCTCCAGAATGACCAACAACTGTCCTCCCAGCCTAACCCTTGAAGGGAGTTCTGTCTCCTGTCTGTCTCATGGCTTCCCTCTCCCAACTCCGATAAATATCTTGTCAAATTCTCTCCTTTGGCAAGTGCCCATTTTTGAAAAGTTTTACATTTTATTGGCCCTTCAAGTTGTTTTATAGGCATGAATGATTATAATTTTTAACATTTAGTAGCTAAAGAAATACCGATAGACAAAACGCCCTTTATTTTCATCTCACCACTCTCAGACACCTGCTATCTTGAAGTATTCTAATTAAACTTTCATCATCTTTGTGCTTAAAGGAAAAGTCCTATTCCCAAAGTAGGCGGTTTGCATTTATAAGTTCTGACAAGTCGCTTGGTACCAGACAGCCAAAAGTGATGAACAGTCTCAGCAGATTAAAATGTAAATTTGATTGAAGAAAACAGCCTACAAAAATTTATGCTTCTGTATAATCTATGTGATTAAGTGTTACTTGTTTCAAAGCTAATGTTTCTGACACTTTCAATTACAGCTTTTGGAAGTTTTATTCTACATCATTTAATCTATCTTAAATAACTCTCCCTTTTAGGATTCACACACAGCGAGGCATGCTTACCATCAATCTCCAGTGCAAATTTGGAAATAATCTCTGTCCAGTCTACAAGAAGTTTCATTTTTTTGTGGAGATTACAAGGTTTAAAAGTTAAACCTTCAATCTCCTTTCTTATAACTAAGAAAATAATAGGTCTCAGTATAACTAGGGTTGTCCTTTTTTAAAAATTGTGTTTAGGGGCGCCTGGGTGGCTCAGTGGGTTAAGCCTCTGCCTTTGGCTCAGGTCATGATCTCAGAGTCCTGAGATCAAGCCCCACATCGGGCTCTCTGCTCAGTTGGGAGCCTGCTTCCCCCTCTCTCTCTCTGCCTGCCTCTCTGCCTACTTGTGATCTCTCTCTCTCTCTGTCAAATAAATAAATAAAATATTTAAAAAAATAAATAAAAATTGTATTTAGAAAACACATAACATAAAATTCACTCTCATCTTAACCACTTTTAAGTATACAGCTCAGTAGTACCAACTATATTCACATTGCTGTGCAACAGATCTGTAGAACTTTTTTTATCTTATGAAACTGAAACTCTATAACCATGAACAGCAGCACCCCATTTTCCTCTTCTCCAGCCCCTGGCAATCACCACTCTACTTTTGGCTTCTTTTCTTTTGACTCCCTTAGATACCTCAGATAAGTGGAGTCATATAGTATTTACCTTGTTATGACTGACTTATTTCACTTAGCAGAATGTCAAGATTCATGAGAAGGTTTATAGCACAAGACAGGATTTCCTTCTTTTTTTAAGGCTGAATAATATTATGTTGCATATATATAATTTTGTTTATTCAGTCATCTCTCAATGGACATTTGAATTGCTTCTGTCTCTTGGTTACTGTGAATAGTGCTGCAGTGAACATTGGTGTGCAAGCATCTTTTGAGATTCTGATTTAAGTTCCTTTGGATAATACCTAGGAGCGGGACGGCTAGATCATATGATCATTCTATTTTAACTTTGGAGGAACCTCCATCCTGTTTCCCAGAGTGGCTGCATCATTTTACATTTCCACCAAGCTATCTTCCTTTTTATGACAGGTCATATTAACTAAATGTTGAATGATGTTAGTAATCATTAAATATTAGTAAGGTGTCAATAATACAAGATCACAAGGCTAACATGTAATGGAGCTTTCAGTCGTTTCTATTTGTGAATAGTGCTGCAGTGAGTAAATTTGGTCACATGCCATTTTGCAGCTACCTAGCTTTTGTTTTGTTTTGATTCAGAGTTTTGGGTTGTCAGAGCACTGCTCTACCATCAGTGGATCTAAATGAGATTTCCATGTAATCCAAAGAAAATTGTAAGCCCAGGAAAGAAGGGACATTACCATTTCCAAGTGTTTCCCTCAGTCTGAGGAGAACTATTCAGGATCTTCTAGGGTTGGGGATGACTGGTAGTGTCCCCTGAAGTGAGCCATGGGAAAAGCAGTTAGTGGTTTTCCCCCCATCTCAGGTCAGAGTGCTACAGTAGAATATCAGAAGATTTTCAAGATTCAAGCATTTGAGATGAAACAAAAGGCTAAAGTAAAGGAAAACGAGAACTGTAGAGACTCTTGTGGCCTGACTTTTTCTGCTGTGCTTCAGAATTTTCCTGAGAAGCCTCAGTAAAATAGGCTGTAAACTTGTCAAAGGCAACAGCAGTTCCTGTCTTTTCACTGCTGGATGCATTCATTTATTTGGCACATGAATTTGGGTGTTGACCTACCTGGGCACTGAGGTTGGCCCTGAGACCAAAAAGGAAAACAAAACCGAAACACTGTCCTAAACTTCTATATCCCACCCAAATGTCTAGTTTTCAAATCAATACCCCCAGGAAGTATTTGTTGATGGATGATTGAATGACTACACTGAGGTTATAGAACGAAGGAAACAAATCGGAACCGTAGCATAGAAACTGAAGGAAATCATTGAGACTATCTTCCACCTAACATTTGTTTAGCCTCATTTTTTTTTTTAAGATTTTATTTATTTATCTGACAGAGGGAGAGAGAGCATAGCATGGGGAGCAGCAGGCAAAGGGAGAGGGAGAAGCAAGCAGAGAGCCCAATGTGGGGCTTGATCCAAGGACCCTGGAATCATGACCTGTGCAGAAGGCAGTCACTTAACTGACTGAGCCACCCTGGTGCCCCAGCCTTGTCTTATGAGAAACCTAACATTCATACTTGTTATGAAATGACAGTGAAAGCTTGTATTTGATTAAAGCAACAACAACAACAACAACAATAACAACAACAACAAAACCCAGATCTCTGGTGACTCAACAGTCCCAGCCTGAAGTTTCGGGTCTCCGATATAATGACACCATTAATAAAGTGAGGCAGTCTTTTCTTTGTGGTTTCCGTGTTCTCGACTTAGCATTCATTCCCTGAACAGATTCTCTACTGGAGGCAGTGTGTGTGGGAAGTCACACCTTCCCTGCATGTGGCAAGTAGGCAGAATACCAAAGCTAATTTTAGAATGCACAAGTGCCTTAAGGAATGCCAGAGGTATACGTGTACTGCCTGGGGACACATCAGGTTGAATCATAAATACAACATCCTAGAGCAGCACTGAGCCTAGCCTTCTGCCTGGAGACCTCTGGTAACTTACATGCGAAGGGGATGTGGGGATTAGTTTCCTTAGAAATACTGGTTTTTAGAACTCCTGAGTTGTTCTAATGGTGATTTATGTAGGAAGAATTGTATAAATATAACTCCTTGGTCAGCCATCTAATAAAAGCATATTTTGTTACCAATGAAGGGATTGTAAATAAGGATGTGTAAATCCATCAACAATACTCAAAAAAAAAAAAAGGTCAATGTTTTGGTAGGAAAAACAGGGTCTCTGGTTAAATATGAATTTCAGATAAATGATAAAATATTTTGGTATAAATATGCCCTATATGAAAACATTCTTTGTTATTTTTCTATTTGTGTAGCTAGAGGTACCCAAACCGCTAGAGGCACATTGCAGATGTGACTGCAATGAGCACAAAGAGTCTTCTTTTTGGGGTGATGAAGAAGTTCCAAAATTGGATTTTGGTGGTTTTACAACTGTAAATTTACTAAAAACCATTGAATTTTACACTTAAAATGGGTGAATTGTATGGTATGCAAATAATCCTAAAAAAAAAAAAAAAGCTTTCAGAAAATGCCCATGTTTTATTTTAGATGACTCAAAGTTAACATGTTTCTTATTTGATGGTTGAGCTCCTTATTTCTTGTGGCATCTTTGTGATGAGCACCTGAAGTGATAATAAACGGAAGGATTTTATAAATGCTAGAGTACTGTATAAACACAAGGTAGCATACTAACACTTCTTTTGCTAATTGCAGTGTATATGTTCCTATTAAGATTACTTTATCTATAATAAACTCTTGCAAGATGTTATTCTCTAAACTTCCGTTTTAACTAATTCATAGTCACGTCATGACAGGGATAGGGTCATCCCACCAGAAGTCATCTGACCCCTAACACAGTGTTATTCCAAAACACCACAGTTACTTAATGGAGAAAATAGTTATACTTATCCTTTTTCCCCTATCTTTTCATTTTGGACTATAATAAAAAAGTACAGATGGAATAAAAATACCAAGATAAGATTGTGTCAAAATAGCTGTGTAGGGGTACCTGGGTGGCTCAGTCAGTTAAGCTGCTGCCTTTGGCTCAGGTCATGATCTTGCGGTCCTGGGATTGAGCCCTGCATCCCTCTCCCTGCTCAGCAAGGAGCCTGCTTTCCTCTCTCCCTCTGCCTGCTGCTCCCCCTGCTGTACTCTCTCTCTCAAATAAATAAATAAAATCTTCAAAGAAAAATAGAATAACTGTAAAGATCTTTTATGATAGCCACCATGCCTCTCCTCCAGTCATTCAACAGTCATTCATGGCAAGCCGGCTGCATGTGTTAAATGTGTTAAAATAATGTGTTAAAGATGCAGCAGTAATGAACAGAGAAAACACTGCCCCTGTTCTGATAGAATTCCCAAAGAGAAAGGACTCTCTAGAAATTTCTTGTTTTTCCATTTTGACCTATATTATTTATTTTTGCTCCTACACAGCTGTTCACTGGCTTAAAGGGTAAGTTAGAACAGGTTTTTTAAAAAATTACTGATCCAGTTCATCCATTATTCCCCATGAATCCCATTTACTAATAAAATTTTATTCTCCATTACATAAGAATTGTCAGTTATTGTTGAATGGGAAATCACTCTGTGTGGACTCCTCCAAGCACTTAAATTCACATATGCAGTTTCCCAGCCCATCCTTGTAAAAGGCATTATCCTTTCAATGGATCTGATTGAAAATAATCCTGAGGCGTTTTGGGATTGGAGAAGCACTGTGTCAAGGGAATGCTGTTTTATTCCATAGGACTCAATGGAAGGAATCAGAAAGCTTCATCTTCCTGCAGGGTCCCAAACAGTTATTTAACATTATCTGAGTGACAGTTAGACTTGGGATCTCTGAATTGATGTGATATGATGTTAAAAGATCTCCAATAGCAACTGACAAAACAATTATTATAATTTGTCTCCATGAGACAAAGGAGAAATCAAACTCCTGAAGGAGCTGAAAATTTCCTCCAAGTAGGCATTTATTATAATTATTATTTTTATTGCTACTCTTGGTATTTCTAGTAGTTAATGTTGTTACCATGGAGTTTAAAGCCAACTGGTGTCACTGATTGGCATGAAGATGAATGTTCTTAATAAAGAACACACACTGAAAGAACGCTTTTCTTAGAGGGATCTGACGGGGGCAGAAGTTATTGCTTTTATGTTCTAATGCACTTTTAAGTATTGTGTTTTCCAATTGCTTTATAAATTAAAAAATCCCCTAAGTAATAAATGTATTCTTCTTTAATACTCTTGTTTTTCTTAGTTCCATTTTTTAAAATTTGAAATTAATATTAATGCATGATGTTTAGTGTTGGTATCTTCCAAATATTGTTCAAAGTGGCATTTATGTTATGAGTTGGAGATGAGTCAGTTATGAGTCGGTTCCTGTAGGAACCCAGCCTTATTTATTTATAATTTAAATTCAAGTTAGTTAACATATACTATATTATTAGGTTCAGGGTAAAGTTCAGTGATTTGTCAGTTGCATATAACACACAAAGTATTACATCAAGTGCCCTCCTTAATACCCATCACCCAGTTACCCCATCCCCCCACAGTTTAGAAAGCTATCTCCCAAATTCCCCTGATAACCTTCTCTTGGTATGATTTGGAAGGGTCCCATCATCCACATTTACTGTCAGTCAGGGCTTACCTTTAATTACAGAAGCTCCTAGGCATTTATGGATTCACCATTTGTCATTATGGTTTTGACCTCAAAGGTTGATGACATGTGGAAATTTGCATACATTATGCCTGAGGCTTGTGTAGGGAGGTGTGTCCCTTGGCTCCTGAGTACACCTTGAATTGGCCTGGGAACCTCATTTTTGGTTTCTTATTCTCTGCTTTTATGAAATGACAAACTTTCTTCTTCTGTAGGAAAAAAAAAAAGAGAGAGAGACAACAAAGGAAAGTGAACTTCTAGGCTTGAAATCCAAGTAGAAAGAAAGTAAGGAAGTTTTAACAATTTATGTTTTTCATAAAAGAGTGGAATGTCGAGTTCACTGTTGGCTCAGTTCTGTCACAAAAACTTGTATCCACTAGTGTACTATACAAATAAAAGAAAAGCAGGAAATAAAAATGATATTTATTTTAGAAACAGAAACATTGTAAGTGCTATATAAATCAGTTCAGTTATTTTGTTATTTATATATATATTTATAACATATAAATATATATAAATTTATATATAATATATTATATATATAATATATATATATTTCACTCTAATAGTAATATTTACACATTTGAGTCTTTTTTAAATTTTTATTTATTTTTTAAAATTTCTTTTCAGTAATCCAGAATTCATTGTTTATGCATCACACCTAGTGCTCCATGCAATATGTGCCCTCCATAATACCCACCACCAGGCTCACCCAACCTCCCACCTCAGAGTCCACAGTCTGTCATGGTTCGTATCCCCCTCCAATTTTCCCCAACTCCCTTCTCCCCTCCAGCTCCCTATGTCCTCCATGTTATTCCTTATGCTCCACAACTAAGCGAAACCATATGATAATTGATTTGCTTGACTCTTGCTTGACTTATTTCACTGCTTGACTTATTTCACTCAGCATAATCTCCTCCAGTCCTGTCCATGTCGATACAAAAGTTGGATATTCATCCTTTCTGATGGGGGCATAAATACTCCATAGTATATATGAACTATATCTTCCTTACCCATTCGTTTGTTGAAGGGCATCTTGGTTCTTTCCACAGTTTGGTGACTGTGGCCATTACTGCTATGAACATTGGGGTACAGGTGGCCCTTCTTTTTACTACATCTGTATCTTTGGGGTAAATACACAGTAGTGCAATTGCAGGGTCATAGGGTACCTCTATTCTTAATTTCTTAATGAATCTTCACACTGTTTTCCAAAGTGGTTACACCAACTTGCATTCCCACCAACAGTGTAAGAGGGTTCCCCTTTCTCCACATCTTCTCCAACACATGTTTTTTTTTTTTTTTTTTTTTTTGGTTTTTTTTTTTTTTTTTTTTTTTTTTTTTTTTTTTTTTTGCCATGCTAACTGGTGGTATCTCAGTATGGTTTTGATTTGAATCTCCATCATGGCTAGTGATGATGAGCATTTTTTCATGTGTCTGTTAGCCATTTGTATGTCTTCATTGGAGAAGTGTCTATTCATGTCTTCTGCCCATTTTTTGACATGATTATCTGTTTTGTGTGTGTTGAATTTGAGGAGTTCTTTATAGATCCTGGATATCAGCCCTTTGTCTGTATTGTCATTTATAAATATCTTCTCCCATTCCGTGGGCTGTCTCTTTGACTGTTTCCTCTGCTGTGCAGAAGCTTTTGATCTTGATGAAGTCCCAAAAGTTCATTTTTGCTTTTGTTTCCTCTGTCTTTGGAGACATGTCTTGAAAGAAGTTGCTGTGGCTAGTGTCGAAGAGGTTACTGCCTATGTTCTCCTCTAGGATTTTGATAGATTCCTGCCTCACATTGAGGTTTTTTTTATCCATTTTGAGTTTATCTTTGTGTATGGTGTAAGAGAATGGTTGAGTCTCATTCTTCTACACATAGCTGTCCAATTCTCCCAGCACTATTTATTGAAGAGACTGTCTTTTTTTCCACTGTATATTTTTTCCTGCTTTGTCTAAGAGCATTGGACCATAAAGTTGAGGGTCCATATCTGGGCTCTCTACTCTGTTCCACTGGTCAAAGTGTCTGTTTTTATGCCAGTACCATGCTGTTCTGGTGATCACAGCTTTGTAGTAAAGCTTGAAATCAGGCAATGTGATGCCACCAGCATTTTTCAAAGAGCTGTAGCAAAAATTTGTATGGAATCAGAAGAGACCCCGAATTGCTAAAGAAATGTTGAAAAAGAAAAACAAAACTGGGGGCATCACATTTGGGTCTTTGCATACATGTCACCACCCTACTATATATAATTTTGTAATTTGTTTAATTCTTATTTTATTTTTCTTGTATCCGTGTTTATTTAAATAAAAAAATCAGAAGAAATAAAGAACTTTAAAAATACATCAGAAGGTAGATCACCAAGGTGAAGAGATGAGTTCATGACATTATTGAGGATGTAAGAAAAAATAAGCAACTGTCTACTACAGTACATTTTACTTTTGATATTACACTATCAAGTTCACATTTGGATACTTCAAGAAATTTCTCAAAAGAAGCATTCATTTTAGTTCCATAACCCCTGATATACTTTTTATTTTCTTTTCACTGTCTCTTAGTTGTGGAGAAAGTAGGAATCACTCAGAAGTGGTTGTGTCTATGCATATTATTTTGGCAAGTGGGAGAGAATCCTCAGTACAACTCCGTTTATTAAAGGAGCTCTTGTATTAGTTTCCTAGGGTTGTTGTATTACAAGGTGCCAAACCAAAAATTAGGTGGCTTAAATAACAGAAATTTATTGTCTCACAGTTCTGGAAGCTTGAAGTCTGAAATCAAACTGTCAGCAAGGAAATGATGCTCTCTCTGATAACACCAAGGGAACATCTTTCCTTGCTTCTTCTTGCTTCTGGTATTGGCCAGTCATCCCTGGCCTTCCTTGACATCACTGTAATCACACGGTTGTCTTCTTCCTGTGGGTCTTCACACTGTCTTTCCATTGTTATGTCTGTATCCCAATTTCCCCTCTCTGTAAGAACATCTTGTTGTAAGTCATATTGGGTTAGTGTCCACAATTATGCTCTCATCTTAACTTGATTCAATCTGCAAGGACCCAGGAAATGACATCAGAAAGATGGTGGAATAGGAACCCCTACCCCTCAAATGATCAAAAGCCACAAAAAGAAAATTTTGGAATCAGCGAAAGTGACTCATCACATGCAAGGGAACCCCTATAAGACTAAGTGGATTTCTTTTTTTTTTTTTAAAGATTATTTATTTATTTATTTGACAGACAGAGATCACAAGTAGACAGAGAAACAGGTAGAGAGAGAGGAAGGGAAGCAGGCTCCCAGCCAAGAGGAGAGCCCTATGTGGGGCTCGATCCCAGAACCCTGGGATCATGACCTGAGCTGAAGGCAGAGGCTTTAACCCACTGAGCCACCCAGGTGCCCCAGACTAAGTGGATTTCTTAACCAAAACTTTGCAGGCCAGGGGCACTTGTAATGATATAATCAAAGTGCTAAGAGAAAAAAAAAATAGCAAAAACTGCTGGCCAAGAGCCATATTTGGTAAACTGTCCTTCAGAAGCAAAGGAGAGATAGTTTCCCAGAAAAACAAAAGTTGAAAGAGTTTATCACCATTAGACCTATCTTTTTTTAATTGTGTTATGTTAGTCATAATACAATACTACCATTAGACCTATCCTAAAAGAAATGCTAGAGGAAGTCCTTCAAAGTGAAAAAAGATGCCAAACAACAACATGAAACTATAAAGCTCTAACAAAGACAATAATAATAAAGACAAATGTAGAATACTTTAAAATTATAACAGAAGTGTATATATCACTTTAGGAGTTAAAAGTCAAAAATATAAAAGTAACTCTAACTGTAAAATACATTAATAGGTACACAACATAAAAAGCCATAATAGACAAATGGGACCACATTGTAAGCTAAAAATCTTCTGCACAGAAAAAAAAATGCATGGAATAGAAGAAAAATGTTTGCAGATCATATTATCTGATAGGGGTTAATATCTAAAATATGTAAGAAACTTCTACAACTCAATAGCAAACAAACCAACCAACCCAAATTATCTGAATTTTTAAAAAATGGACAAAGGACTTGAATAGGTATTTCTCCAAAGAAGACATATAAATAGTCAACAGATATATGAAAAAATGCTTAACATCATTACTTATCAGTAAAATGAATGGATAAAGAAAATGTGATATATATATCACATGTGATATATATATATATATATATATATATATAGATAGATAGATATACACCACATGGTATATATCTGTCTATCTATATATATATATATATCACATTTTCTTTTTATAAAAAAATAAAAAGAAAATGTGATATATATAGATATACATATTTATATATATATGCATATATATATATATATATATATACACAGTGAAATATTATCCACATAATTCACATATAATTATGTAGGCTAAGAAGTCCCAAGATATTCATCCAACAAGCTGGAGATACAGGAGAGCTGATGATAAATTTCTGGTCCAATTTCAAATGCCTAAGAAGCTGGAGAGCTGATGTTATATATTTCAGTCAGAAAACTGGAAGCCTCGGGGTGCCTGGGTGGCTCAGTGGGTTAAAGCCTCTGCCTTCAGCTCGGGTCGTGGTCCCAGGGTCCTGGGATTGAGCCCTGCGTCGGGCTCTCTGCTGGGCGGGGAGCCTGCTTCCTCCTCTCTCTCTGCCTGCTTCTCTGTGATCTCCGTCTGTCAAATAGATAAATAAAATCTTAAAAAAAAAAAAAAAGAAAGAAAGGAAAAAGCTGGAAGCCTCAAGACCTGAGAAGAGCCAGTTTTTCAGTTTGAGTCTGAAGGCAAGAAAGAAAAGATCAAGCAGCCAGCCAGAGAAGTCCTTGCTCATTCAGCTTTTCTGTTCTATTCACATCTTCAGCTGATCGTACGGGGCCACTGTATTAGGGAGGGCCCTCTGCTTTACTCTGTCTACTAACTGAAATGGTAATCACATCCAGAAACACACTCACAGATACATACGATCAACGTGACACATAAAATTAACCATCCCACTCTCATATACTACAACATGGCTGAATCTTGAGGCTGTTATGCTAAGTAGAATAAGCCAGTCATTGAAGGAAAAATAATTCATGATTCCATTGACTAGAGGCATCTGAAGTTGTAAAAATCACTGAAGCAGAAGGTAGAACAATATTTACCAGAGGTTGGGTTGAGGGGAAAATTAGAAATTGCTGTTCAATGGGTATAAAGTTTTAGTCATGCAAGATGAAGAAGTTCTAGTGATTGATCTACTGTACAAAGTCATTCTTATAGTTAACAGTACTGTTCTATACGCTTAAAAACTCGTTAAGAGGGTAAGTCTCATGTTATATGTTTTTTACCACAATTAAAAAAAAAGTGATATGAATGAGGTTTTTTTTTATGAGTGAGTTTTGTAGTTAATATCTACTATTGTAGATTGTTGAAGGTCCACATTATATTAAGTCATCAAAGTAAAGCCCATGAACCACCTCTAAAATATCTGCAAAGACCTTATTTCCAAAAAAGGTCACATCCTGAGGTAATGGGAGTTAGGGTGTTATCCTATCTTTTTTGGGGAGGGGACACATTTCAACTTATAACGAGTTCAATTTGTTATTTTTTCGTTACAAAATTGTTATTAAGACAACTGTTAAGGACTGTCCTTCTAAAATTCATATGTTAAAACCCAAACCCCCAATGTGCCTGTGCTTAAAGATAGGGCCTTTATGGAGGGAATGAAGATTAACTGAGATCATAAGACTAGGACCTTAGTCTGATAGAACTTGTGTCTTTATGAGGGGGGAAAGTATTCCAGCACTCTCTCTCTTTACACATGCACAGAGGAGAGGCTAGGTGAAGACACATTCAAGAGGAAGCCAAATGCAAGCCAGGAAGAGAGGCCTCACCAGCAACTAACCCTGATGGCACCTTGATCTTGGACTTCTATCCTCCAGAAGTGCAAAGAAATATATTTCTGATGTTTAACCCATCTGGTTTGTGGCATTTCTTACGAAAGCCCTAGCAGACCAATATAGCAACTTAACAATGACAACATGTTTGCTTTCTTATACCTTTCACATTTCTTACTTTGGTCTTCAGATTTGAAGAAGCAGTTCAGGTTGAAAAAGGACAAAGCAAGGAAAGGGGGTAAAAGCGGAGGAACAACTTGCAGTCTTTTAACAATATGTTACAGTTAAGATTTCTTTTTCTATTCTTCATTGCTAATAATTTCTCAAAAAAGTCTCAAACTTAATTGACCTATGGATTTGCAAATACAAATTATTAATTGCTTAAGGTGTCTATCAAATCAATTTCTGGGTAAAGAGAAGAAAAGCAAAATGAAAGAGTTTTCCTTCTCTTTGCATACTCAGTGTGACAGTGAGTATGGGTAAAAAAAAAAAAAAGTGACCTGTGCAGAATATCTATAAGTTTTACCTTATAATCTCTAATTTATAAGCTAATATTAAACATTAGCATGATTATTTTCAATTAAAGTATCTTCTTAGCATTCTTAGTTCCACCCTATTGCTGAATCTAATTTTAAGTTGGTTTTTTCATACATCATATAGATAACGGTTTAGCAGGGTGTTAGGTAGAATTTTAAAGGTGTTCCTTTGAGATTCCCATCCCCTAGTTATCTGATCAAAGACTAATCTAGGTACTTCTATAAAGGAACTTCTGTAGTTATAATTAAGGTTACTAATCAGCCAAGCTGCAATAAGGAGATTGTTCAGGATTATCTTGGTGAGTGCCATCTAATCATGTGAACCTTTAGTAAGTAGAAAAGGAAGACATAAGTGTCAGTCAGAGAAATGCAGCCAAAGAAGAAGACAGGAGAAATGAGGCAAAAGGACACTGAGACCTTGACAAGGACACAACTGCACTGCTGGTTGTAAAGGGAGCCAGTCTCCAGAGCTTGGAGGCAGCCATGAGAGCAATCCCTACCTGACAGTCAGCAAGAAGCTGGGGCCCGAGTCCTACACCCACAAGGAACTGAATACTACCAACATCCTGAATGAAACTGAAAATGGATTCATCTCCAGAACTTCCAGAAAGGAATGCAACCCTATTCATATCTTGATTTTGGCCTTTTTTTTTTTTAAAGATTTTATTTATTTATTTGACAGACAGAGAGAGAGATCACAAGTAGGCAGAGAGATAGGCAGAGAGAGGAGGAAGCAGGCTTCCTGATGAGCAGAGAGCTTGAAGCGGGGCTCGATCCCTGAACCCTGAGATCATGACCTGAGCTGAAGGCAGAGGCTTAACCCATCCTAGGTGACCTGATTTTGGCCTTTTAAAATTGAGAGCAGAGACCCACCTGAGCTATAAGCAACCAGATTTCCAATATATAGAACCATGGGATAATAAATAAGTGTTATATTTGGCTATCCATTGGTGGTCATTTGTTAAAACAGCTAAAAATAACAACAGCTATAGAATACAACAGGCAGTTGTATTCATAGAACTTTTTTCAGTTTCATAATAACATAACTTTTTACCCATTTAATATTTAGCAATATATATTATTGCAAATTATGATTTTAGTTTCTCAACATGCATAATTGAGGGATATGACAAGAAGAAAAAATGAGCAAAAGATCAGCAACATAATAAGAAAAAGAAAAGGAAAATCTCTACTTTTTGGAAATGACCATTAATAAAATGACAAGGCAAGCCACATGTTGGGAGACAACATACACAACACATGTATCACACAAAGGACTACATCCATAATACGTGAAGAAGTTCTACAATTTAATAAAGTAAATTGACTCAATTAAAAGTGGGCAAAAGATTTGAATAGACCTTTCATATAGATATGTCAATGTTCAAGAAGCACATGAAAAAATGCTTAATATCATTAGTTATAAGAAAAATGAAAATTAAACCATGGTAAGATACCACTTACACACTCAATGACTAAAAACAAACAAACACACAAACAACTAAACAAAATGCCAAATGTTGGCAAAGGTAGGAGTACCTGGAACACTCATACATTGCTGGTGGGAATGTAAAATGTTGCAACCACACTGGAAAACTATTAGGCAGTTTCTGGTAAAGATGAATATACCCTTCACCTTATGTGAGCAATTTTACTGAGATATTTACTCAAGATGAAACCATATGTCCATAAAGGCTTGTACCTCAAGCCTTTGTAACATCTTTATTCATATCAGCAAAAATTTGGAAACAACCCAAATGTCCATCAAAGGGTGTGTAAATAAATTGTGTTATATCTATAAACAATGGATTATTTCTCAGCTATTAAAAGTAAAAACTACTGAGACATAGAGCAATACAGGTGAGTCTCCAGGCATTATGCTAAATGGAAAAAGTCAGACACGAAAGACCATGTACTCTCTGATTCCATTTACATAAACCTCTAGAAAAGACAAATCTATAGTGATTGAAAGACCAGTGTCCTTGGGACTGAGGGTAGGGACAGGAATAGAATGGGAAGGATCACAAGTGACCCTTGGGTGATGGCAATACTTCATTTTGATTAGAATTGAAAGCTTGATTTCCAAGCAAAATAAAAATCTGATATAACTTTAAGGTATATTCTTTAACTATATTCTCTAACTTTAACTTTAAGGTATATACAATTTATACTGCTGGATTGTTCTATCCAGATAACCATTTGCAGAGACTGAGGTGATAAATTGGAAAGCTTGCTTCCTTCCTTCCTTTTTTTTTTTTTTTTCTTGCTTCTTTACCAAAAAATGGGCTCTGTTTTAAATTTTTCTCTTCCCTCCAGCCTTTTCTAGATTGACCCCTCCAAGCCTTGGGAATCACACATTCAGTGTTATGAAACTGTGTGGTGATTGTGGGTCACAAAGGAAACAATGGCGGGTTGGAGAGATTTTCAGTTTAGCCCCTCACCTGGAGCTGTTTGCTCCTGAGATCCTGCTGCTGTCATACCCAGAATCAATAGAATAAAATTGCATCTGGGCACAGGGCCACAGGCCTGGGTCTGGAATGCTCCCAGTTCATTTCTGGCCATACATCAAGATGGTTTCTGCACCAACTCTATGTTGAGTCATCAGCTTGGAAATAAATTTTCTGGCTTCAAATCTTGTCCTGAAGCTATTTACATCATTTCTTCTTCCTTTAGATTGCTTGTGCTTAGTGTGAGCATGGATAGATCTGGCCTTGCTAATACAGTGTCAGCTTCTTCGGCAGTATTTAAAGTACCTATTCATCCATTGGCCTCAATTCTGCATCATATCTTTAGGGAGGTTTTCTCTGACCGCATTAGCTAAGGTAGACATCCCTCACCCCACGCCACCATGTGACACATGATCACATTACCTGACATTATTGTCTTCATTACACTCATCAATGTCTGGAATCATACGGGTACTTATTATTTTTTTTTTAATCTGTCTCCTCCCACTAGAATGATCTCAATGAGAAAACGGACTTAGTCTTCTTGTTCATGGAATTCTTAAAACAGTGCTCAGCTCACAGCCAACATTCAATGAATGTTTTGGAGTGAATTTAACCATACAGTTTAGGGAGAAATGTTTTAAAAAGTCATGTAGAATCTACATTTAATTTCTCTCAAACATCTCTATTCATATACTTGATGAATAAAAATAATTTAAAATCGAAGATTATATTCCACATTATTTGCCACCTACCAATGAGAGATCTATAAACAAAAGTTGCCAAAATGGAAACTGCTTCGCTTTAATTCCCTTTAAAAGCTCTTTTAAATTCTTAAAGTAAAAGTAAAGTTTAGTCTCAATGGTGTAGTTAATAGTATTTAGCTAGGAAGCAGATATACACATTTACTTTATGTAAGCATCAAAGAACTTCAGTTGATTTTTTGCCCCTTTCAGAATCTCTGGTTCAGAGATTCCTATTTCAAAACTGCAAATAAAAGTTAACTGAAATATGGAAATATTCAGGGTAAAGTCACTTAGTGAATAAAATTGCAGTATGGAGAGAAAAAGGTGTACAAGCAAGGTAGGTAGTGTTCCGTCTTCCTTTGAGTTTTGCTATAAGGGAAAGGAAAAAAAGTAATGATGACCCAACAATTCCAAAACCCTTTATCATTTTAAGGTAATGAGAAATGCATTTTGTAACAGAAAAATGCAATATGTAGAAAAATATTAAAACAGGACTGTCTCTATCAGCTTAAAAAAAGTGTGAACAGAATATCCCGAAATCATTTATTTTCGATAGAGTTTCCTCTTAGGTTCTTGGATTAGATCAATCAACCCAAGTTTGGGTCTCATTGTCTCTAGCCCCCCTTGAAATCACAAAACCCTGATGTTCTACATGGGATGGTTTTTATAGCGGACAGAATTGTGTCCTTACAAATTATGTCCATGTCTTAACTCCCAGGACCTATGAATGTGACCTTATTTGGAAATAGGGTCTTTGTATGTAATATTAGGTTACAGATCTCAAGACAAGAGGATACGTGGCTTGGGATGAGCGTCAAAACCAATGATAAGTGTTCTAATAAGCAGAATGCAGGAGGTTTGAGACAACCAGACACAGAGAAGTACCAGAGGGAAGACATGTCAGGAACCAGGCAGGGACAGGGATGAGATGTCTATAAATCAAGGAAAACAAAGTGTTATAGGCAAACTAGGAAAAGAGTCGCTAGGCCAGAGGCATGGAATGGATTCTCCCTTTGAGCCTCCAGAAAGTACTAAGCCTGCAGACAAGTAGATTTCAGACTTCTGGCCTCCAGTACAATAAGAATATATTTCTGTTGTTTGAAGCCACTGAATTTGTGATAACCTGTTATGGAAATAACAGGAAACAAACATAGTTGTATATTTGAAATAGCTTTTATTTTTTTTTAATTGTAATTGACATACACTTGACATTAGTTTCAGGTATACAACATAGTAATTCAACACTTACGTTCACTACAAAATGACCACCATGGTAAGTGCATTACAGTATTATAGACTGTTACTTCCTATGCTGTACTTTTCATCCCCCTAATTTAATAGACTGTTGTGCTTAAAAGTTTTCCAAACACAATGTCTCATTACTTTGTAGACCACTGTGGGGCACTATAATCTGTGTCTTTGGGAAGCAGACTTGGAATGATTTTTAATTAAAGTTTTCATAGGCTCTGCAGGAACGGGGAGTTTGCTTTGGGGAGTAACAGTGACAAGTTCAAGACTCGGGTAAGAGAACCTCAGCCATCCTGGGGCCAGTTGAAAACTGTTTTTTCATTTTATAACACTTGATATTCTTGGGGAAAAATAATCATTTAGTAACTAGTTCCCTTGGAAGTAAAAGCAAATTTTCTTCCAAATGGTGTCTTAGCAGACTTGTTTTTTACTTAGCTGTTCTGTGATATTTTGATTTTAATGTGTCACAGGAAACTTTGTTCTTCTAATTACTAATAAAACAAGTAAAAGTAGAGGAGGGACAAGGGTGAAAATACATTCTTTGAGTGTTTACAATATTCACTAAGGGTTTGGACTATAATATTAAAATTATAATATACTAGGTGAAATTTTAGGAACAATTATATCAATTTAAAATGGATTCAAGGGGCTTCTGGGTGGCTCAGTTAAGCAACCAACTCTGGATTTTGGCTCAGGCCATGATCTCAGGGTTGTGAGTTCAAGTCCCACATCAGGCTGAACTGGGGTGGAACCTGCTTAAGACTCTCTCCCAAAAGAAGATAAGCATGAAAAATAAAAAGTAAGAAAGAAAGAAAGAAAGAAAGAATAAAAAAGATTCTCTCTCTCCCTAATTAATTAAATAATTAATTAATTGAAGTGCATTTTACCTTTCACAACTTGGGAAATAACTTTGAAACTACTCAGTCATTTAAACAAGAATTTTAGAAACATTTTAGAAACATTCTGACAAGTACCTCTCTCCTTCCCATTCTCCCATTCTCCTCTGAATAGTTTCTAAATACCCCTCCTCAATTCCATTGTCTTAGAAGATGCTCACATCATCCCTCAACTAGATTTTCACCATGTGTTTCCTACTGGTCTCTTCTTTTCATCATCTGTCTGTTCCAACCTGCCACCCATGCTCCTTCTAGGGTTACAAGTATATTTTAAACAAATCATAGGAATTAAATCACACGTGAATACAAATTCCTCAGCATGATACAGAAGACCTTTTCTTATCTGGCACTTGCCTAGATCCCCGCTCCCCAAGCCTCACACTGTGCCTCTTTTGGCAGATGCTAGTAGTTGCCTACTGAAAAGCTAATCTCTCCTTTTCCCTATTCTTAGATAACCAGTTTATTCCAACGCATTGATATGCCCAGTTTAAAACACACACACACACACACACACACACACACACACACACACACACACCATTTCTCATCTTTGTTTCAGCCAGGAGTCATCATCTAACAAAATTCTGGCCAGAGAGATGGAAGCAATTGTCTGTCAGAAATCTGTGGGACGAGTTCAGTTTCTTGAAATAGTGCCCCGATCTTCAATTTGTTAGTTGTTTTTGTTTGTTTGGTTGGTTGGGGTTTTGTTTTGTTATTGTTTTCTTATTTCTGCCTGACTAAGTGGGCTGAAGCCTGTAGGTAGAACAGCCTTTTTTCCCCCACCATGAGGCCAGTGAGGATGACAGCTACCAGCTACAGACGGTGGGGTGGAGCTGCAAGAAGCCTGGGATATGGAGCGCAACATAGTGTTGCCGCACCAGCCCTGGTTGTCTGCCTCTGGTCTTCTTTTTTTTGTTGGAGAAAAATCAATTTCTATTTGGTTATGCACTAACTCAGGTCACTTAGACACGGAACCAAATGCAATCCTAGCAGACATAACCATTGACAACCCACCGTTCATCTTTTCTTGAATAAATCTTTGCTATCAAGCCTGTCTCAGTAGATCTCTCTCATGGCCTGCAAAAATTCCTACTCATCATTTAGTATCCAGCTCAGGTGGTACCACCTTAAAGATGGATTTCACAGGGACGCCTGGGTGGCTCAGTTGGTTAAGCGGCTGCCTTCGGCTCAGGTCATGATCCCAGGGTCCTGGGATCGAGTCCCACATCAGGCTCCTTGCTCGGCAGAGAGCCTGCTTCTCCCTCTGCCTCTGCCTGCCTCTCTGTCTGCCTGTGCTCGCTCGCTCTCTCTCCCTCTGTCTCTGACAAATAAATAAAATCTTTAAAAATAAAAAAAAAAATTTAAAAAAAGATGCACTTCACAATTCCCACCCTAATTACTATTCTCCCTCAGTCTCCATGCCTGTTGGGGGCATACCCTAAAATGAACATCATTCTATGAGACATGCCGCTTCCTTTGTAGTACTCTCTGGAATATAAACCTTACTTGAAATTGTCAGTGGGGCCACCTGATTTAAGTGCTCTTCTTTTAACAAAGTCTGAAAAAAGAATTTGTACTGATATTTTACAAAGTCAAAGAAAAAATAATAATTTTTAAACGTGCTTTTATACCAACAAATCAACATAATACATACAGTTACAGTTAGCACCTGTAAACCTATTAATGCACAAGAATATACGCACATCTGTACACATAGCATATGTGGTATATTTACATAAGGGCATGAAATATGCAACTCTGCACACAAGAACTATAAATTCTGTATGCATAGAACAGTAATTCTGAACTAACATATCTTAATTGAGATATAGGTTAGTGTTTCTCAAACTTTAATGTATATGAAATTTCTCTGGGGCTCTCATTAAAATGTAGACCAGAAGCACTAGAATGGGGCCTGTGAGTCCGCATTTCTAACAACTTCCCAGATGGTACAGATTGCTGCTGGTTTGGGTCCCACCCTCTGAGTAGCAAGAACAGAGTGAAGCCTCAAGTTACATGTATCTTAGGAAAACGCCTCTATCTTGATACAGATACAGTCTTCTTCTATTTCCTTTTTTTTTTTTGATTATGCAATTTATACACAGTCACAAATATTTGGTGATGCAGAGGTTGGCTATGTGTTCTTTTGTCCCTTTCTCTTACACTGGGACATGTAGCTGGGCTATTTTCCCAGTTTCCATTTATTTGAGTTAGATAAGGCTATATCACTAAGTCTAGCCAATGGGAGTGCTATATCCTACTCCCAATTCCAGTGCTGACATGCTTTCAGGTGTGATTCTATGTGCCCTTTTTCTTTCCATCGGCTTGATTCAGACAAGCATGGCGACCTTGGAAACCAGCTGGAGAAGATAGCAGAGACAAAAAATGGCAGGAGTTTATGACCTGAATTGCTTCTTGGAAGAGTCTGTTCTGGGATCTTTCATTTTTACCCTTCAATAAATGAGAAATAAAGTTGTAGAATTTTTGAACAATTATACATTTGGGGGTTCTGTTTTTACTGTGAACTTCCTACTCTACTTAAAGTGTTAGGGCCAGTTTAATGTTAAAACCTGTTTTACTATTAGGGCTTGCTTAGCCAAAGCAAGTCCATATCGCCTAGGTAGGCATATTGTTGTTTACGTCCACAGACTTCATTCTGGGAATAAACGCCCTCGTAGTTCCTGGTATGGTTCCGGGTATCGATTCTGGGAGTAAACACCTTAACAATAAAAGCCGGGTACCTTCGGTCTGTGGTTATGCCCTATACAACCAGTCTGTGAGATTGGGAGAGGGTCGCTCTCTTCAGAGGCAGCCCTGGCCGGTCAGTCTGACTTTTAATGCTTGACATAGAATAAGGCTTTGCATAACTTTCACTTTGTCACAGTCTTGTTCCTTTGATAATGGACCCCAACAAAAGCAGTGGTAATTTTGTAATCTAGTAGAAAGATACCATGATACTGGTGCAAGGTTGTCATTGTTTGGGACTGGCTCAGGGTTTTCAAATTTTTTTGCAGGGGGTGTTTATAAATTCCTATTAAACTAAGTTTCTTTTTATTTGTATACCCATGGTCACAGGTGGGTGAACAAGGCTAATTATATGCCATAAAAACCATGTTCTAATTTGAATAGTAACTGTTTTGTTTAGAATTTATTTAGAATTTTTTTTAAAAAACATTATTTAGAATGTGTCTAGTTTCACCAGTGAAATGCAGCACAGAAATTGCATGAACAATTTTTTGTTATAATAGTTACTAACAAAATTATAAGTAAGTTCAAGATATTAATGGTTCTTAGGAAAATATCTAAAAATAGATGTGCCCTTAAAGCCGTGAGTAAACAGAACTGCTTTTTGAGTCTCTGTTTCTAATGAATAATATTCAAAAGCACTATAGGAAAGGACATAGAATTCAAAATTTCCTTCGTGGTAAGTAGTTCCTACAAAAATCTTTCCTAAATTTGAAGGTGGGAGGGATAAGGAATATAGCAGAATATTTAGCAAGAAAGCACCAGGGACATAAAAGAAGTATGAGGAATACAAAGAAAATCAATAGGGTTCTGTTAGAAGTCATTATTAATCCTTTGCATTTTCACTTGTATAATCAGTTGTTCATAATAAAAGCCATTTATATTTCATAAGATTATAACTATTGGCTACAATATATATTGTCCATCACTTAAAATAAATGAAACTAAAGAGATTTTTGAGCCTTTTCATTCCAGAAATGAAACAGAGAATTGATTTCTATATAGCAGATTATTGTGTAAATAAATTACTAAATGGTCAGATATGCTTTGCTTTCCATCTCTGAGCATGATTTGTGGACAAGCTGTTATTTGTAGGAAAATGTGATTAGTCTTCAAATGTGGAAAATATAAATGAATGTATTTTCTTCTACATTGTTGTGAATGAAAACAAGCAAATCTCCTTTAACTTATGAAATCATAGAGACAGCCTTGCAGATACCAGTTATCAGCTGCAGGCAATCCAGATGTACCAAAAAGCAGGGAGTGTTTGCATCCAGGAAGTCAGAACGGAATCCCCCCCCCCCCTCACCTTTCAGTTAACTGTTCCAAGGTTTGCCTGCCCCAAAGGTTTCCCTCCAATATCAAACAATGGGTAATAAATCAATACATCAAGGGGGAAATAAATCAAACACGGCTTGATTTGAACTTTGGTTCTTTCTGAGAAGGTTTGAGCAAAGTGTTCCAAGGTCTAAGCCAAGTTTGCAAGGCAAGGAGTATGGGCTGAGTCTGGCCTGTAGATGAACTCTGTAGGTGGACACTGTGTCATAGCTTTTCTCAGGATATTGGGAAAATAAAAATCTGGACTCGGACTTTTCTCAAAACAATTGGAATTCTATCCCCAGTGGGCTGGGTCCTGTTTGGGGGCTTCAAGTGATGCCAAGGGGCCGCTACCCCATTTTGATGAGGACAGACTTCCTGAGTTCTCTTTTGTTTTGCTCTCCCAAAGCCTGGGATATGTATTTGCCTATCTGCCCCGTGTTGGCATTTCTATTTGTAACTGCTGTGTAGAGAAATGCAGGTGGAGCCATAGGGATATGAAGAAACAGAGCAAGTTTTGAAACCTCTACAACTTAGATCTTTATTCAAGAGAAAAAAAACAAACAGGAATTGATGGTGCTAGTACCACTTCAAAACAAAGGTATTTTTATTTTATTTGTTATTAACATATAATGTATTATTTGCCCCAGGGGTACAGGTCTGTGAATCATCAGGCTTACACCCTTCACAGCACTCACCATAGCACATACCTTCCCCAATGTCCATAACCCAGCCACCCTATCCCTACTCCCCCACTCCCAGCAACCCTCAGTTTGTTGCATGAGATTAAGAGTCTCTTATGGTTTGTCTCCCTCCTGATTCCATCTTGTTTCATTTTTTAAAACAAAGGCATTTTTAAATAATGGACTTGATGGATCATTCACAGCAGCTGAACAAAAATATTTTAAAAACACCTTTAAAAAAAAAAAAACCTTTTTAGTTTGCTGATATTCCTTGACATATCCATCTCCTTTGGGTTTTCTTTTAAAGTGAGCTACATAAGGAATACTGAAACAAAGAAATAACACCTGTTAACTTAGCATAAATGTTTTTCTTTCTACCTACACTATGGGTCAAGGGCTTCCCGTCTCATTCAGTTAACAATGTACAAATTGAAGGAAGTATACTTCCATCTTTAAATTAATGAACTTGAAGTTTTTGTGATGAATCTCTAAATTCTTTTTAGGGGGAGGAGCAGAGGGAGAGAGAGAGAGAGAGAGAGAGAGAGAGAAAGAATCTTAAACAGGCTCTATACCCAGCACAGACCCTGAGGCAAGTCTCGGTCTCACAACCCTGAGAGCATGACCTGAGCTGAATCAAGAGTCAGATGCTTTTTTTAAAAAAATATTTTATTCATTTATTTATTAGAGTGAGTGAGAGAGATAGAGAGAGAGCAGGCAGAAGCAGGGGGAGTGGCAGGCAGAGGTAGAGGGAGAAGCAGACTCCCCGCTGAGCAGAGAGCTCCATGCAGGGTTCCATCCCAGGACCTTGAGATCATGACCTGACCTGAAGGCAGACGCTGAACCGACTGAGCCACCCAGCTGCCCCCCACCCCCTGATAAATCTCTAAATTCTTAATAAAGTGTAGAAATCTTAAGAAGAGAATGAATATCTAACAGTTTTATGAACTTTCTAAACTCTGCATTTAGGTTTACATTTCACGTATTTTGAATCATCTAAGCTGTCTTCTTCCTATCTCTCTGTTTTTGTTAATGGCACTATGCCTAGTGCTTCTTAAAATGATAGTGTGGCAGCCCCAAGAAGGAAAAAAGAAAATTAAGTCTTCCAAATGAAGTTAAGGTGTGGATACAGAATACATAGGTATTGAATATTTTATGTTCTTTTCTTAACTCTGACCATCTAAGAACAACTGGGAACTGTTAAAGGAAGTTTTCAACTTTTAATGTTTGTGGTTTCTGCTTCTGGGCTCCCAGAGAAGTGATGCTTTAACATTTATCAAGGTCAAAATGACTCAGCAAAACCTCAAAGCAAGGGGCTCTATTTCTGTCCCAAGCACAAATTGTACATCTGCTTCGTTTAAGAAAATAACCAAAAAGGATGATTCTGGATGTGAGGGCGATCTGGCTGCGACATCTGTCACCCCATTGATCGCCAGGGTTGATTCGGCTGATCTGGCTGGCTAGGCGGGTGTCCCGTTCCTCCCTCACCGCTCCATGTGCGTCCCTCCCGAAGCTGCGCGCTCGGTCGAAGAGGACGACCTTCCCCGATAGAGGAGAGGACCGTTCTCCGGTCAAGGGTATACGAGTAGCTGCGCTCCCCTGCTAGAACCTCCAAACAAGCTCTTAAAAAGGAGGATTCTGAACACAGAGGACAAGAGAAAGTAAGAAACTTCTCTGGTTCCCATTAGATTAAAGTCATGCAGTGCTGCATGTAATAGGAATTTAAGGTCTGCAACTTTCTGTAATTTTCTTTGTTGAATAATTTGTAACTTTTTGTGTTAAAAAGATATATAACCTTACACCAAATATTCTCTTTCTGGAGCACTCTTTTCCTTGTGAAGATTGTGTATCCCAGGCAGCTGTCTTAACCTGGGCTTGGAGAAAATTCTATTCTCTCTCTCTCTCTCTCTCTCCCCTTTTTTTTTCTTAGAAATTCTGAAATATTTGTTCATTTTTCATCAACAGAATCATGACACCTTAAAAAAGCAATAACAGTTTTTTGGTATGGCAGGACAAATGAAATTAACCCTAAGTCACACCGGTGAGTATAAAAAAATATGATGAAAACACTGTTTATAAATTTCTTAGCTTTTTCTATTTAGTTTTTCCTTCTCCTTGGCCTTGCATTTCAAAAGAAAAAAAAAACAAACAAACAAAATCCCAAACAATACAAAAATGCAACAGCAATGATTTCCTTCAGTATGGCCTTTCCAGCCATTGACTCTTGGTGTTCTAGTCAGAGCTCTGCTTATGACTGGTTTTCTGAGAAGATTTGAGTCAATTTGAGGAAATTTCAGACTACTGTGGCCTTAAAAACTCTGCCTCAGAAGAACAGTGCCTCCTAACAGAAGTAGTGATTCCCTCCCATTTTTGAAAGAGAGGATTACCAAGATTTTATTTTACATATTTGTTTTTTTAAAATATGTTATTTATTTATTTGACAGAGAGAGAGAGAAAGAGAGAGATAGCAAGAGAGGAACACAAGCAGGGGGGAGCAGGAGAGGAAGAAGCAGGCTCCCAGCTGAGCAGGGCGCCTGATGTGGGGCTCAATCCTAGGACCCTGGGATCATGAAGCTGAGCTAAAGGCAGCTGCTTAATGACTGAGCCACCCAGACAGGCCAATTACTAAGATTTTAGATTAGCCACACTCTTGACCCTTCCAAGTGTTTACTCTCATTGTTTGCTGTTTTGTTTCTAAATGGCTGATATATTGATGATTTGTCTATTTATTTATGCACACTCTGCCATGTCCTAAAAGATTTAAGATTGCTAGACACATAACTTTAAGCAAAATAAATCTGTTTTTTAAAAGACATTATTTATTTATTTGACAGATGGGGGCAGAGAGAGAGAGAGAGAGAGAGAGAGAAAGAGCAAAAGCAGGAGGAATGGGAGAGGGGGAAGAGCAGGGAGCCTGATACAGGACCCAATCCCAGGACCCTGTGATCATGACTAGAGCTGAAGGCAGTCGCATAACTGACTGAGCCACCCAGGCACCTGATTAGCAAAATAAATCTGAAAACAGGTGAAAAATGAGGTAATTCGGTATCCAAAGTAGGAACGTAAGAACAAAGAGCATATAGCACAAGCATGCGGAAAGCTTTGATGGGCTGGCCAGAGTTGCGCAGCTCACTGTTCTCTACCATCCATCAGGAGAGAGGGACAGGGACAGTTATAGAACTCACTTGCCACTGTTTATTGCTACAGACAGAGGTACTATAGGAGACAGGTGGTGAACAAAACGTTAATGATTGAAATGTTCCTACCTTCAAAGAAGATGTTGAAACAAAGAATTAGAAAGAGGTCCTGGGTTATTTCCATCTTTCAGTTATTTATGCTCTTTCTGCCCTGCAGAAACCATGGGAAACTGAAAGCAAGCTGTCCCTTTCCTAGACTGGAGCAGTGAATGACAGCAGGCTCCGCAGCAGACCCCAGAAGTTTAAACTAAAAGGTAAACCATTTCTGGTCAACCTAGCTGTTCTGGAGTCCAGGACAGGATCCTTTTCAGCCTGAATAAAGCCTAGCATTGTGTTTCCTGCATCAGGGCTCTGGAGGACCCAAAATGAGGTCTTTTCCTTCTTCTATGTCAGAGCCGCATTGCCCTGTGGGGTCTTCCTCCAAAGGGAAATGTGACAGTCGGGAAAAAATCTCGCCCTATTAACATTATGCATTAATAGCCTATATTCAAGATACTCAAATGCCACTGACTTGTTTCCAAGAACTGCAATGTTTTACAGAGTCCCTTTCCTACATCCTATACTTCTGGCTGTTGTAGACCTTGACATGTGTTGTATTTCATGTTGGTAATAAGCTGTTGTCAAGACTGAGCTAAGCTGATGAGATCTGAGCTGCCAGATGTTAGGGTCATCCATTAGGACAGTAACCCAAAAGGAAAGTAACCATTGAGGCTTTGATCATTGTGGTAGCATAAGTAAGAAACTAAACAGAAGAAAGCTCTGCCTTTTCCCCATCCACAATGTTTTATTTTCCCTTGTGAAAGGCTGTTGGATGGGATTCCTATGGATCAGGCGGATGAGGGGGTTGTCTCCTTGCCAGGGAACACCTCTATAAGAAGTCCCTGCTACGGACGATATATGGAAATCAAACAAATGGGGTAATGAGCTGCTGTGATTACAAGAAAATCTTAGAATGTTGCTAAAATTATCTAATTAATAAAAGTGTCTACAATGATGATTACTTTCTAAGAGAAAAAAACCAAGCTCTGTTTTTGAAAACAAAGTTGCCGTGAAGTGATGTAGTCATAGATGGACATCAAGATCGTGCTAGAGCATCATCTCTGCATCCCATTTGTGAAAAACCAGCACCCACTGATATCGTTATTCCACTCCTTAGAAACATCTCAAGAAATGGGAAGTTGAGGAATTGCTAAATATCATGTCAAAAAAGAGGAGATTGACACAAAAGTGCAAGGACCTACAGTGTTCGGGCTTGCAGAGCATGTAGAGGTTACCCCATGCAGCCTTTCACTTTGTGGATGAGTGCATTCAGTCCTGGAGAAAGCAATCTGCCCAAAGTGAAACAAGACTCCAGGTTGGGGGGGGGGGGGGGGGGGGGGGGGGGGGCGGGGGCGGCTAGCAGAGAACTGTCCATCACAGCAAAATCCCTGGGAAAACAGCTCCGAGTTTTAGAATTTTAGAATGTTGTCCTTGGGAAGAACCAGCTTAATCCTGTTGCAGACCAGGGAGGTAACTAGAGGAAACTCAGGATATAGACCAAAAAAAACAAAAACAAAAACAAAACAAAACAAAACAAAACAAAAAACTACAAGGGTCACTAAGCGCAGTCTCTTCGTTGGCCTATTCCGCCATACCTCCTGCCTTTCTCCTTCATGTTTATTCTTCTTCGGCCAACAAGTTTTGCAGTAGGACTCTGAAACTTGCCTATTCAGGGTCTATGCAAATTTTGATCCTTTATCCTGAAATACACTTCCTTCCCTTTCTGGCTGATTCCAACTGTAGCTTCATCCTAAGTGTTACTCTTGCATAGAAACCTTTCCTGACTGACGTGCTTAGGTGGATCTCCCTAGAAAATCCTGCTTTCGAAACTTTTTTTAAAAAAAGATTTTACTTATTTATTTATGTATTTATTTATTTAGGGCATGAGCTGGGGGTTGCAGGGGGTAGAAGCAGAAGGAGAGGGAGAGAGAGAATCTCAAGCCAACTCCACACTGAGCATGGAGCCTGAGGCCAGGCTTGATCTCATAACCCTCAGATCGTGACCTGAGCCAAAATCAAGAGTCAGATGCTTAACTGACTGAGCTACCCAGGTGCCCCTAGAAATCCCATTTAAAGCTAGTTTTGAAATAAACAATTTAATATGTTGGCAGTAGAGACCAGTATATTCTTTAGGCTCACTTTGTATTAATCATTTAATTGTTTACTAATTTTTACTTTTATCAAAGGACATAGTAAGATAAGTCAGAAGATTCTACAAAGTTTGGTATGAAAAGTGGCATCCCCTATCCCTGGTCTCTGCCTCACCAATTGATTTCTGCTTCCTAAGGAAAATACTTTCAACTCTTTTAACGTGTGTGTGTTAGTATTAACTCCATATTTCTTTTTTTTTTTAAGATTTTATTTATTTATTGGACACAGAGAGAGAGATCACAAGTAAGCAGTGAGGCAGGCAGAGAGAGGGAGGGGGAGGCAGGCTCCCCGCTGAGCAGAGAGCCTGATGCTAGGCTCGATCCCAGGACCCTGAGATCATGACCTGACCTGAAGGCAGAGGCTTTAACCCACTGAGCTACCCAGGCATCCCTTAACTCCATATTTCTTGATAACATACTTACCCTGCCTTTTTCTTGATTTTGAAAAGATAGCCTTTGATTTCCTACTATGGAAAATGAGGTCTGATCTCTCTTAGCACCAGTCCCCTCTCTGGCACTTTCCAGTGCATTTAGAGCATAGTTTCTGGTGAGGTAAACATATGGTGCTTATGTTATTTGGATTCTATATGTGTTGTTTATAGTTCAACTGCAAGCTATCATGTTATCACATTTTCTTTCTTAGACACTGTATATCCTTTTATATAATTTTATATAGTTTTTATATTTCTCACTATTAGTAATTGTCTTGCTTTCTCTTTGGCTTTTAATGTACCTATTGATAACTTGCCTCCCAATTCTCTTGCATGTGTGTAAACCTCATTTTAATATGTGTGAGCACATCAGATATTAATTTCATATTCTGGAGATAGTTGTCCTCCTTTGCTGTTCTAGCCTAAAGCACTCACTTTCCAAGCTTGTCTGTCACTGTTGCTCAGAGTTTTCCCACATGGGGACCCTGGAATGTCCCCTTGTTCTGCTCCACAATGGGATCTCCTGTTTTGAAGGTCTCTCTCTCTCATAGGCCACAGATTGATCAATTTTGAAACATCACATTAAAGTAATATCAGTTACAAGAGCCACAGAGCCTCAAAGGACTAAAGGCCCTTTCTTCTTTTTATATCAGACATTTAATCATATTTTGTGTTTTTAAATTTGTAATTGGTTTCTGATGTCATTTTAAATAAAAATAAATTAAATAAATTAAAATTAATTAAATTTTAAATAAAAATAAAATAAATTCTCTCTTTTAACATCAATGAGTGACTATTTTCAGTTCTAATATATTACCTTTCAAGAAAGTAGCAAGGACAATTGAAGAGGTGTTTTATATATATATATATATATATATATATATATAATCATAGTTAAATCATCCAGAAAAGAGTGCTTTTTTGCTTTTGCGATTTTTGCTGCATATATAAAGGCTTGAGTAAAATGGGTGACAGGTTTGTAATGTGCTCAGGTGGAAAAAATATATTTTATGATTTCCAAGACCAAGAAGATGAGTCTGAAATGTTCAAATATAGCCTTAAATGCTTGTAACTAACAATCTTAACCAAGATTTTTTTGGTGTGTGAAGTGGACAAGCTGATTCTAATATGTATATGAAAATGCAGAGGACAAAGACTGGCAAAGGCAATGTTGGATAAGAACATAGACCAATTATCAGAAATAAAAACCTGTTATAAAACTATAATAAATAAAACAGTGTGGTATCTCTGCCTGGATAGACAAATAGACCAAAGTAACAGAATACAGAGTTCAGAAACAAATACACACATACATGGTCACCTGGCTTACAACAAGGTGATCCTAGAGTGGAGAAAATTCTTTTTAATAAATAGTGCTGGTGTGTGGCACCTGGGATGCTCAGCTGATGAGACATCCAACTCTTGATTTTGGCTTATGAGATGGAGCCCCAAGTCAGGTTCCATGCTAAGTGCAGAGTCTGCTTGAAATTCTCCCTCTTCCTCTGCCCCTCCCCGACTCTTTCTTTCTAAAATAAATAAATAAATCTTTGAAAAAAATAGTTTTGATGTAATTGAATTTCCACTTTGGGAAAAAACTGTATCTTGGGACTTAGGTCATACACCACACACACACACACACATACAGTTAAGTGGATTTTAAATCTACATGTGAGAATGAAACAATAATAAAGCTTAAAAAAACCCGCAGGAAAACATTTTCATGAGTTTAGAGTAGGCAAAGATTTTTTTTAAACTGTATGCCCTGGACTACACTAAAATTAAGAATTTCTGTTTATCAAAATAAACCATCAAGAGAGTTCAAAGTCAAACCATACATAGGAAAGAGATATTTACAATATATATGTTTGAAAAACAAATCAATAAGAGATTAAAAATGGCAAAAAGATTGGAATAGAACTTTACAAGGAAATATTCTGATCACCAGTACACACATGGTAAGATTCTCAACGTCATTCATTATTAGGATGGTTAAAAACATGATGAGATTTCCCTACAAACCCACCAGAATGACTAAAATTAAAAGGCTTGCAGTTGGTGAGGATGTGGAGAAAATGTAACCCTTTGTATCATTGGTGGGAATATGAAATTGTGAAGCTGCCATAGAAAACAGTTGTTTTCTGTTGTTACTCAAAAAAATCAAACATAGAATTATCATGGAATGCAATTACATTTTGAGTATATACCCCAAAGAACTGAAAGTAGGAGCCTAAGCAGATATTTGTATACAAATGTTCCTGGCAACATTATTCACAAAATCCAAAAGATGGAGATTACAATGGAATATTATTCAGCCTTAAAACAGTTTGTTACATGCTACAATACAGATGAACCCTAAAGACAATATGGTGAGTGAAATAAGCCAGATAGAAAAGGACAAATATTATATGATTCCACTTCCATAGGGTACCTAGAATTGTCAAACTTATAGAGACGAGAAAGAATGGTGGTTTCCAGGGCCTGGGGGTTATCAGCACCAGGAACTACTATTTAGGGGTTCCTGGATGGCTCAGTAGGTTGGGCCCCTGCCTTTGGCTCGGGGTCATGATCTCGAGGGATCGAACCTCGAATCAGGCTCTTTGCTCAGCAGGGAGCCTGCTTCCCCACCCCTCTGCCTGTCTCTCTGCCTACTTGTGATCTCACTCTCTCTCAAATAAATAAATAAAATCCTGAAAAAAAGGAGCTACTATTTAATGGGTGCAGAGTTCTAGTTTGGCAGGATGGAAAGTTCTGGAGATGGATGGTGGCAATGGTTGCACAATGATGTGAAAATGTGCTTAATGATAAGGAGCTGTACACTTAAAAGGGCTCAAATGATACATGTTATGTCATGAATATTTACCACAATAAGAAAAAGAAACTTATTGAAGAATATGGGAAACATCTAACTTTTAGTTTTTGCTGAGGGATACATAAATTGGTGTAAGTATTTTGGAAAACTCCTGTCAATATTTACTAAAGCTAAATATATGCTTGCCTTATCACCTAGGAATGTCTTTCCTAGGTGTGTCTTTCCAATGGAAATTAATACCTGTCTCAAAAATATATACAAGAAAAATGGGGCTCCTGAGTGGCTCAGTTGGTTAAGCATCTGCCTCCGCCTCAGGTCATGAACCCAGGGTCCTGGAATCTAGCACTGCATTGGGCTCCCTGCTCTGTGGAGAGCCTTCTTCTCCTCCTCTCTCTGTCTGCTGCTCTCCCTGCTTGTGCTTCTCTCTGTCAAATAAATAAATAAAATGTTAAAAAATGTATATACAAGAATATTCAACAGAATTATTCTTACTAGACAAAACTTGGAAACACCCCAAATGTCCATCAACAATACAACATATTGGAAGTCTGAAACTATTGTTCTCAAGTTATCTCTATGCTTACTTATTTTATAGAAAGATAAATTTCATTATTGTCACAAAAAATGTGACACTATGTGAAGTTCCTGTGAGAAACTTCTGTTCAAAACTCTTTCCAGCTTACTATTTAATGCTATTTCTAAAGTACAGAGAGGGATCTAGACATTGGCCCTTCCCCAAATGGAGAAACTGAATTATAACTGGACACTATCACTGACAGTTTCAAAGAATAAATTGTAAGAAAAAAGGACCAGAACATTCCCTCATCTTAAAATAGAAACAAGGGCGCAGCAAAATTTGCTGGGTGTGCTGTCTGTAAAGGAAGGTCCAAATTTTCTCAGACATATATGTAAGAGAAAACTAATAAAAGTTTGTGAAGTCAGTGATTTTTTTTAAGAGGAAGTAAAATTACACACACTCTTTGACTAGTCTCTAGGCCTCTTGAGATAGTGATGTATCTGCTTTGTTACTTCTCTTTAAAGAAGCCAAATTAGATCCAGCCAATAGAAAGACCTTGATTCTGGCAGGAACCGATTATAGGTTTGCCATACAGTGGTAAGTTGGGATAAACTGCCTAGGGTAGGAGCAGCTCAATCTTTGATCTTGAGGGTCTTCAGAAATTTAGGTTGTTTATGCTTATCCCTGGGTTACAGGGTACAAGATGACAGCTTTATTGGTTTTGTTTAGATGAGCTCAGTACAAATTTAACCTTGGTGTGTTCTTAATCATCTCTGTATTCATGCCTCCTCATCCTGTTTCACCTTATGTATTTTTCTCATAAAAACATAAACACTAATTATTGAGTAACTTTTATGTGGTTGCTACTTACATTACCTTACTTAATCCTCAAATGAACTATGTAAAGCAGGTTTCATCAACCCCATTTTAGGGCTAAGAAGCTGAGTCATCTAGTGATTGGAGCTATTAGTTGGCCACTGCTTAATATGCATAACCACTTCTCTGAACACTTCTTTCATTTTCTGACTCTCTCCTGAGGATCCTATTTTCCTTTGGAGACATCTCTCACTTCCCATATATTCAAGAGTCTGAAGTAAGATTGCTAGATAAAATACAGGCTAGATAATTGCTAGATAAAATAAAATACACCCAATTAGACTGTAATTTCAAATAAACATTGAATATTTTTTGTATAAATATGCTCATGCAATGCTTACAGTAATATTTAGTAATATACTAATTTAGTATATTTATTACTAAATTTAGTAATATTTAGTAACATCCTAAATATTACTGTAGGTAATCCTAAAAGTTACCTGAAATTCAAATTTAACTAGGCTTCTTATATTTTCATTTGTGGAACCCAACAACCCTAGGGGCGCTAGGGTCTTTCTTATGTTTTGTTGTCCCCTCCACACCATTTTTCCTTCTTTAGAACCTCTGGCAACTTTGAAACACATGTCTGCATGTCTTCAGACTCCATACTCTACTACCTTTCATAGTAGTAGAAGTTGTCTGTCATACTCAGGGTCACTGTCAATTCATTGATCTTTTAGTGGATCACTTTCTTTTTATTGGTTTTACTGGTTCACTTTATTCCTCTGAAGAATTATTTCCATCATTATTTTTTTCAGGTTCCATTACCCACATAGATGACTATTCAGTACCTTTGCTTTTGATTTCCTTTACCTTCTCATTTCAAATATTTTCTCTCCCTCTATCCCAATTCAACAGGGGAATAGCATAGGGAATGTGGAAGGTTTTGTAGTATTAAATAGGGCCAGGGAAGCCTCATTGAAGAGAAAACTATGAGCAAACACACTGAAAGAAGTGAGGGACCCAGCTCTACTGACACATGGACAGAAGTGGTCCAGGAAGAGGTAATGGAAGTGCAAAGGTCCTGAGATAGAAGTACCCCAGGCTTGTTTCAGAAAGTTTCTTGAGAATAAGAACTATATCTTAGAGTTCTTGGTGCTGCTGATTCTGTTCAGTAATATCTTGCCCATAGGAATAACTCAGTAGATATGATGACTCAAAGAGCACAATAAATTCTGGTTTAATAAAAGATTTAAAGGGGTACTCTGATAGGTTATAAAACACATTTTGAAATCAATGACTGTCCTGTAATTACTTGAGATCCAATGACAGTTTTCTGAACAGTATGTAAAATAAGACCATAACTTAAATAACGAATTAATTTTATGTACAACTAGAAAAGTGCGTCTAAGAGGTGCAGTTTGAGGGGCACAATTCAAGTTTTATAAAGGCAGAATATTTTCCCAAGGACTTCATATTATTCTTATTTTAATCAGAAGGGTGCTTAACATTTTGGACTTAGGATAGCATACTAACCTCATATTGTCTCTCCTATGGGCCACATTTTTGTAGTTTTTCATGAACCTTTGCTTCTCTTGCTTTCAACACAGTAAGACTCTTGAAGAATGGAAGTAAGGAAAGATAGTGAAGATTAGATTTTATTTTTAGTAGTTTATTTAAAAAGCTTTATTGAGAGCCTGTCCAGTGAGAAATGCCCCAAGTCGTATATATTCTAGTGCCAAGGACAGCGCTGCGCTCAGCACAGTAGATATTTTGCAGGTTTCTGCAGAACGAATGAGTGAATGAGCGAATTAACGAAAGAAATTAATCAAGGAACGTGGCTTCTTTGAGGTACTTGCATTTGAAGTCGGGAATATCAGAGCCAAATTTCCAATTTTGTGTAGTACTCCCTGGGCTATCATTGAAAGTGAGAGCAACAAAAATGATTACATAAACAATGAACATCAATGATTGGGGGGGGGGGGTGCCAACACTGCGGCTAATATTGTCCCCATCCAGCTTCCGTAGTAGACCTTAAGTCGCGTATGCGACAGGACCGGTAGTGACGTCACGAGATTTGGAATTCGCGGGAGAACGAACACATCTCCGCTTCCGGACCGAGAGACCGCCCGCGCGCGGGACTTTCAAGCGTCTGACCCCGGGAGTTCCAGCTGTCATGAGCCTCTGGGTGGACAAATACCGGCCCTGCTCCTTGGGACGGCTGGACTATCACAAGGAGCAGGCGGCCCAGCTGCGCAACCTGGTAGGTCTGCGGGAGGGGGGCGGGGAGAGCGGGGAGAAGGTAGGCCCCAGCTCGGGAGTTTCGCTCCCCTAGGGAGAGGTGCATCGTCCACCGTCTTCGGAAGGTGCTGTGAAAAATGAAACAGGGACGGGGGAGAGAGTGTGGAGGGCGGGGGCAGTGCTTGTAAACATGGAAGGCCCCCCTGAGAACTGTCCTCTGAGAACTAAGGTCTGACAGACCGTAAGTGAGAAAACCTCCAATAGAGAAATCGGAGGGAATAGTGGAGCGGGTGAAGAACAGCAAGTGCAAACTCCTTGAGGCAGGAGTGTGCCCGGCCGGTTCTGGGAACCTCAAGAACGCCACTGTAGCTGGATAATAATAGGCCGGGGTTGGGGGAGCGGGGAGCGCAGTAGGAAATCGGGCGGGGTGTGCAGCGGGACCCGGGCGGTGCAGATCCTGTAAATCCTCGTAGGGTGAGATAGGGAACCATTGGAAGGTTTTGGGTAGAGAAGGGACATCATCTGACTTTACTTTTTAACAGGTTTACTTACAATGTCTTGGTGTCATTGCCCTTATTTACAAAAAGGAAGGTATTTACTAATTTCGGAGGTAATTTCTAATTCGAAAATAGGTTGTATTAGGTCGTCCTTGCGTTTAATTCCTTATGGAACATTTTTTTGGTTTTTTCTCCAACCTGATGTGTATTTTCTTGTTGTAGTTGGTATAAGTGTCTAATAGCAATGTTTTCCGAAACAGGGAAAATGCCTCCCTTTTTTTCCAGGTGCAGTGTGGTGATTTTCCTCATCTCTTAGTGTATGGACCATCAGGGGCTGGAAAAAAGACAAGAATTATGTGTATTCTACTGAATCTTTCAGGAAATGTAGAAGGAAGAAGGGTCTTGAGAAAAATCTGGTAGCTGTGGAAGCTATTTATCTCGTCCTTTTAAGAATCTAATAGTACCGTATGCTAATGGAAGTGTTTTGCTCAGATCTGTTTCTTCAATACCCACCTTCTTTTAGAGTTAACTATTTTTCAAAAATGAGAAATAATAATAATTAAAAAAAATCCATCCTTATATGAAAGTCATTAGAAAAATGATAATGTGAGATTGAAGGGCTTTTTTTTTTTTTTAAATGGTATTCTATACTAATTTAAAATCTATTACAGCTATATACTTCATATTTAGACAAATTGTGTTTTCTCAAGTAGCTTTCATTTTGATTTTCTTAGTCATAGGATACATTTTCTAGTCTATGACCATCTTTTTGTTGTACAGAATTTGGAGTAAATATTTTGGAGAAAAATTTAATATAGTGGTCTTGTGTGTAATAGATTTGCCTTTAAAAAATGTTCACCCATTATACTGTTGAATCTGCAACTTACTGAAACTGAAGTCTTTATTTTGGCTAGATTGAGTTTAAAAAGCAGAGGCAACAGTACTTGTGAAGCACCTGCTATTTTCCATACACTGTTTGGGAAGAATAGTTCCTTTCCTTGAAACTTTTCAGTGCTAGAGAGATAGATCAGTTTACAGAGTATTAAAATTTATTGCAATAGTCCCTTCTGTTAAGGTACTTATTTTATTTTTTCTATAATGCTTACATAGAAGCTTTTGCTCCACAAGATTTTATGCCCTTGAAGTTATGGTTTGTATTTTCATCATTTTTATACCCTTCATAGCACTCATTCTCAGGCCTGACTGATCATCAAAGTCACCTGGGAAGCTGTTTAAATGCACACGGTCTTGTAGTCCGTTGCAGTACTGTCAATGCCCTACTCCATCTTATTGCTCTTAACTTGTGAGTGCACACAGACCAACTTCCAGCTTCCTGGATCTGTGTGTCCTGAAGGCTTTTTAAAAAATTTTTGCTGACATCCCTAAGCAGACTTGAAATGCCTGGGAATTAATTGCCCTCCCTTAATCCCAACCACTTTCCCAAGCAAGCTTCATCAAAAGACTGATGAGAAGTAGAATATCATGCTCCAGCTTCCCCACCTCTTGGATGGGTTAACACTGTGGTGTTTTTTTCACACTGGCTTTAAGAGTATCCCCAGCAGAATTCAACCCGATGCCCAGAGTGGTATTTA
This sequence comes from Mustela nigripes, assembly GCF_022355385.1. Classification (NCBI taxonomy): domain Eukaryota; kingdom Metazoa; phylum Chordata; class Mammalia; order Carnivora; family Mustelidae; genus Mustela; species Mustela nigripes. The sequence continues at coordinate 15,502,717 of NC_081571.1, forward strand.
AGGAGATAATACACTCATTGGCTGCCTTCCTGACCTTTCTTTGCTTCCCTTTTCCCTACAAAGTTTTCCTTTCCCTCTCAAATAAACCAGATACACTTCGTTCTTATCAGAGGGACTGTGGAAGCCCAAACTAAGACAGGCATCTGTCTCAGAGTTACTGAATTATAATCTCATGGATAGAGTGTGGTATTTAATCTTTTATTTTAAAAATTCTCTAGGAGATTTTAACAGACTTGGTTTGGAAGTTTTTGCTTTCTAGCACATGGTGTGTTATCTTGCATGTACTATGCTTAGTATTTAATTATATAAAATTAATGCCAGGGGACTAATCAACATTTCAGTTAATTTTCAAAAGTCTCAGTACATATATACTCATACATATATATTTTTAAATATCTCCACCTCAGAGGTGGAGACACAAAATATTTGATACCTAAAAAGTAGTTTAATTCTATCTAGAGTAGTCGTTTGACCAGGGAAAATGCCTCCCTTTTTTCCAGGTGCAGTGTGGTGATTTTCCTCATCTCTTAGTGTACGGACCGTCAGGGGCTGGAAAAAAGACAAGAATTATGTGTATTCTACGTGAACTTTATGGTGTTGGAGTGGAAAAATTAAGAATTGAACATCAGACCATCACAGTAAGCATTTTACTTTGAGACCTCTAAATAACACGGATTTTTCAGTCCTCAGCATACATATTCCTGTGGCCCCAGCCATTGTTGCCCATGTGTGTTTAAGAATTTTACAGATAGGGGTGCCTGGGTGGCTCAGGTCATGGTCCCAGGGTCTTGGAATCGAGCCCCACATCTGGCTCTCTGCTCAGCGGGGAGCCAATAAATAAATAAAATCTTAAAAAAAAAAAGAATTTTACAGATAACCCAGGTACACAGGATTGAGAACTACTGATGTATAGACATAATTATTAAAACCAGATCAGAGTCAGTTATGTTTTTTTTAATTTATTTAATTTATTTTATTTTTTTAAATTTATTTGACAGACAGAGTTCACAAGTAGGCAGAGAGGCAGGCAGAGAGAGAGGAAGGAAAGCAAGCTCCCTGCTGAGCAGAGAGCCCAATGAGGGGCTCGATCCCAGAACACTGGGATCATGACCTGAGCCGAAAGCAGAGGCTTTAACCCACTGAGCCACCCAGGCGCTCCCAGAGTCAGTTATGTTAAAGAGAAAATATGAGTAACAGGAGATTTTGGGTAAAATGTAGGTGGTGGGATTCCTTTTGGATTATCTAGTGAATCAGTACCTCAGCTGGAACTGGAACTCAAGTCTCTAGAATTCATTGTTCTGAGAGCAGTAGTGGGTTTGGAAAGGAAGTGATTTTGAAAAAAAATTTGAATACGGAATCAGGCAACTTGATAAGAGATTGGGCAGCTGAGTGTTTAGAAAAGGAGGCATGAAGCTCTGGGATATTCAGAGAATTTCTGTGATGTTGCCCTTTGCCCTTGGCTGAGCTTTCCAGCCTCATACCATACAGTGCATTTTTATACTCTTCTTATAGACAATGTTTAAGATTTAGTTGGAATACCTCCTCTCATGCCCCCAGTCCCTTTAGAATTAATTTTTCCTTCTACTATCCATAGTTTATATTTTTTAGAGTACTTACTTTGTTTGGCCTTGATTACAGTTTTTCTTTTTTTATTTTGACAAGATATTGTTTGTTTTGAAGTTATGTAGGGAACATGTCTGGTTCAGGCCCTGGTGTAGCATCTTGTACATATTAGGCACTGAAAAAAAAAGTATGTTGAGTGACTGGATGATAAGTAGTACTATTAATAAAATCTTTGGGAAGATAAATGGATTTTAGGCTACTGTTTATGAACTTGTATTTAGACACATTGAGTTTGAGGTGCTGGTGGTACACACTGGACGGTATTCTTAAAAAGTGCGCAGGGACAAATTTAATAGGAAGAGTGTGAGATTTGTGGGAAGAAAACTAATATTTTATAAAAGGACAAAAAACAAGAGCTGATCAAGTGGAAAGTTGCAGCAAGTGCTCAGAGGCTTAATACTTTAAAATCTTTTCTATCCACATTACAGTATAACTTTCAATGAAATTATAGTAAATTATAGTTAAAAACCAACATGTTTTTTTAGTTGTAGGAAATGATCTTAAAATACATAAGGAAGAATATATTTCTGAGGCTAGCTAAAGTACAAAAAAGATTTGTGAAGTGGGACTTGTATTATGAGATCTTAAATCCTATTGTAAGGCTACTGTAATCAAAACAATATTGTATTGGCTTGGGAATAGAGAATTCAATCAGTAGAACTTATTAGAGAGGCCCAAAATATGGTGGCTGCTTCAAATCAGTGTTAAAAGTATGAGTCAGCAAGATGTGCCAGCATAACTCGTTATCTACCCTGAAGAAAATAAAGTTGAATCCCTATGATTCATAATTTGTGAAAATGTGAAAATGAATTTCATATGAATTAAAGTCTTAAATGTTAAAATGAAATAATTACTTAAATGAACAGCCTATGGCCAGGATGCCTTTTTTTTTAATACCTGTTAATAAAAACATGGACGTGATAGAAAAAAAATACGTGCATATATATTTATATATATATATGTGAAATTTACAAGTTTGTATGACAGAAGATAACATAAAATCAGAAGAATGAAAAATGAAAAATTGTCAAAAAATATTTGAAAGGAACATGTTAGATAAAAGATTTTACAAATTAACAATGGAAAGACAAATGACCTAGTAGAAAACCGAATGAAAGTCTCAAGAGAGAAATATAAGCAACCAATAAGCGTATGTAAAGATGTTTGACATTTGTGATAGTTGAAGAGAAACAAGTGAGTCTATTAGGAAAGTGGCAGAAACTGAGGATGTTATATAAAACCTGCAGGCGGGGAATGTTGGGGAAGAGTATTTGTTGCCAATGGAAAACTGGCATTTGTTAGTTTTTTTAAAATTTTTCTTAATGTGGTTATACATACACACATATACATAAAACATTAGAAAACATATCCCCTTCAATCCAGCAAATCCTTTATTTGGAATCTGTTACATAGAAATGAAGTCAGTACATTAGATATATGTAGAAAGATATTAATTGTGGGATTGTTTGAGATGTCAAAAAGCAAGAAACAAACACCCATCAGGACTACTGTCCCTGGGACATCCAAGTTACAGGCTGATACGCAACTACTCTATATCAGTGTCAGAGGGTAATTGCCTAGGTGTTAACTAAGAAAAGTAAAAACAAATATATATGATTGCTTCTTTTTTTTTTATAACTCTTTTTTACAAGAAAACACTGACACTATAGAAATATATAAAAATGTATAAAATATAAAAAGTATTTATATATAAATATACATATGTGTGTTATGGTAAAGTCTGAACAGACATATGCAGACTGTTGACAGTGATGATCTGCTCATAACGGAATGGTTTGTAGATATCTGGAGGTAGAGGGAAAAAAATAATCATAGAACAGGATGTGTGATGTGATCCAGTTTATTTAGAAATGTGTTTCTTTGCACATGGAGAAAAGAATGAAGTTAAAATATCAGTGGTGGTTATCTAAAGTTTTTTTAAAATAAAACATAAATTGTTTATTTTTAAAAAACAATGAAATACAGAAAAGAGGAGAAATGGCCAGTAAATAAACATTAAAAACATCTATTTTCTTTGTCTGCAGACTCCATCTAAAAAGAAAATTGAAATTAGCACTATTGCGAGCAATTATCACCTTGAAGTTAATCCCAGGTAAAGTTACTATATAGAAATTAAGCTTTTTTTTTAGAGTAGAATCCATTCTTGAAATACAATCATATATGGAAGCACAGTATATACACAGAGGTTATGCTGCTCAGTGTGAAATAGGGAGCCTAGAAGCTTTCTGCTTCTCCCTTTGTCTTTGATTCCTGAGTTAAATAATTTTAATAATTAAATTTTCTTGCTCTACAGAGTTAAGTTCTATTAAATTTTAATAATTAAATATACTCTGTTCTATAAGAGTACATTTCATAGTCACTAAATTTTTGTTATATTGACTAATTCAGAACTGATGAGCAAAGTAAAGTATGTCTAAAAAGTTTGTAATGTGAGTAAATATTTCAGAATGTGAATTTGGATTATATTTATTTTTTGCCACTCCTTTGTTTCATTTTCTTGACTAGAGTGTGTTATAATAGTCTAACAACCAATGTCTATACTATCTATCATGAGTAATTAAGATTAGGATCCTGTTGGAAGGTACATTGAAAGCTCATAAAGTACTGCTTAATACTGGAGAAGTGAATGTGTTGGGAACAAAGTTGGGTAAAGCTTCAGGGTTGTCCGGTGCCTGATAATGCTCTTTAAGGAGTACAGAATCAAGGACATCTTCAGGCAAAGGCAATGTTTTTGGGCAATGAAACAGATATGAGGATGAACATCCATTTCAAAACTGAATGGATCAGAAAGAATATAGTTATAAGTTAATGTGTATTCAGTAGCAGGCACTGTGTGAGAAGCTTTACATGGATTATTGTATTTAGTCATTAAAACAACCCTAACAGATAGGTGTTATTATTTTCCTTATGTATGTCCAAGAAAATTAAGAGAACTAAGATTTGGTTGGAAAGGGTCTTATCTGAAAATTAGGAGAAAGTGTTAATTCCATAGACAGAAGAGAAATGTTTTGGATTCTTGACTAAGGAGTAATCATGAAAGAGACATTCCAGGTGTAGTGATCTAATAGTGAATTGAGAAAGATTTGATGGCTGTTTGGGAAAGTAAACTAAAGCTGATTGTTTTGCTCTGTTTCTCATTGTGAGTTCCTCCGTAGGGAGAGCAGTCAATTAGAGATGGAGCGGATTGTTTTTCAGGGGTTTGAAATCGACAGCCTAAATTAACTAGGTGACTTATGTTGGTTTGTCAGTTGCGTGACTTAAGTGCCAAAGCAATAATGTGAGTATAAATGACAGATAATGCTTATAATTCGTCAGTAGCTTACAGAGTTCTGACTATCTTAAATTCCATTTGCTTATCCCATCCTCTTGCTAAGACCCTAAATCAGCTCCATGCTAGTGTTGGGAACAGACTTGTCTAGGTTTGTATTTTATTATTGGGGGGATGAAGAGGAATGGAGATTAATATTCCTTTTCAGAGTTATTTTTACATTTGAGTCACTGCAGGTAATTAAGAAACTTAAGGATTAGTTATTGCTTTTTTTAAGTTACAGTAAACTTGATAAAAGAACATGTTTAGTGTTTTCAGTGTCACTTACCAAATACTAATTGAATATTAGAATATGTTGTATTTTATTTTATTTTTTTTAAGATTTTATTTATTCATTTGACAATAAAATAAAGATTTTATTTATTCATTTCACAAGTAGGCAGAGAGGCAGAGAGAGAAGAAGGGAAGCAGGCTTCCTGCTGAGCAGAGAGCCTGACTCGGGGCTGGATCCCAGGACCCTGAGATCATGACCTGAGCCGAAGGCAGAGGCTTAACCCACTGAGCCACTCAGGCGCCCATGTATGAGTAGTTTTGATTAAAATTTAAATAAACTCTCTTCAATGTTTTTCTTACAATAACAGATTAAGAATAAGAGCATAATATTTTCAAATAGTTACGTCTATATTTACAATTATTTTTGTTTTCTATAGTGATGCTGGAAATAGTGACCGGGTAGTAATTCAGGAGATGTTGAAAACAGTGGCACAATCACAGCAACTTGAAACAAACTCTCAAAGAGATTTTAAAGGTATGTGATAAACAGATTTCTTTTAAGGCAGACAAGAAATTGTACACAGTGAATGTAAGAGAAAATGTAGTGGGAAACATAAATTCCATGTATTTAGCAAATACATTATTTACCTTCTGTTCTATGGCAAACATTATGCTTTGTTATTTTTGGATATAAAAGTGAATAAGAGAGGCATGATCTCTGCTCATGAAAGTGTGTAGCCTAATAGAATTGAATTTGTTATTTTAGAACTAGATTAATAATGAAAAAAATACTTAAAGCAAGAAATAACATTTATTTATTTATTTATTTATTTATTTATTTATTTATTAAGATTTTATTTATTTTATTTGACAGACAGAGATTACAAGTAGGCAGAGAGGTAGGCAGAGAGAGAGGAGGAAGCAGGCTCCCCGCTGAGCAGAGAGCCCATGCGGGCCTCCATCCCAGGACCCTGGGATCATGACCTGAGCCGAAGGCAGAGGCTTTAACCCACTGAGCCACCCAGGCGCCCCAAGAAATAACATTTAAAAATAACTGTTCCTAGGATCAAAGTTATATGTTCAATTATCAAATATTTAGGAGAGTATAATTTTATAATTATAATTTATTGTCCAGAGATTATTATCATTGACATTTTTGTCATTACCTTCCCGTATTATTCATATGCATGTATATGTGTACATTCTCATAGAAGATTTTGTGATGATAAAAATGCCAGCATTTAATGGTTTTGATATATTTTGTCAAATTCTTCATCTGAAAGATAGACTTACCCTACCACCAGAAGTATTTGGGAGTGCCCATTATTTCCTGACATTATCACCACTGTGGTTAATGATTTTTAATCTTTGTCAGTTTGAGTGGAGAAAATAGTTTGTGTTTATTTTTTCTTTAGTTAGTGTGATAATTTTTTCTTTTATTCATTGCTTCTTTTACTGTTTTGTGAATTGTCTGTGAATATATCAGCCTATTTCTTACCTTTCCTCCTTAGTTCACTATATTTCAGAATAATTTTACATGTATGTATTTTTTTGATTTCTTTTTTTATTTGAGAGAGAAAAAGGGTGAGTGTGGGGAAGGGCAGAGGGAGAGAATCTCCAAGCAGACTCCCCACTGAGCTTGGAGCCTCAGTGTGGAGCCTGTTCTCAGGGCTCAGTCCCAAGACCCTCAGATCATGATCTGAGCTGAAATCAAGAATTAGCCGCTTAACTCCCTGAGTCACCCAGGTGCCCCTTGTCTGTTCGTTTTTTTGCCACTATAATTGGAGTCTTCGTATATACTTTCTAGGTTTTTTGTACATATGTGATAGCTATTGATGTTTGTGTCTTAATTTTATACGTTACTATGTTATTACATTCTTTTATTGTTTGTAATAGCTCTTCCATTGTTTCTTTTGAATTTTCAGATATGTGTGTGTGTGTGTGTGTGTATTTATATCAATCTGTGAGTACTAGAGATGAATTTTCCCCTTGTTTCCAGTTTGTATGGCTTTAAACACTTTCTCTAACCTAATTATGTGTGCCGGCACCTCCAATACAGTGTTCACTAGTACTAAAGATAGTGGATGTCCTTGTCATGACTCTGGAAGGAGAGCCTTAGAGTTTCCCCATTTAGTCATTTAGTTGCTGGATTTTGGCCCGAGTTGTATCTATTTGATCATAAGAAAGTAAGCATCAGGTCATATTTTGAGGGTTTCTAACATAAATGTGTGTTAAATTTTTTCAAATGCTTGCTTCTGCATCCTTGAATGAGGTTTTAAGATTTTTCTTCTTAGCTGTATTGGTATTGTAGATTATATTGGGTCTTCTAGTGAAACTGCTTTGTATTTCTAGAGTAAATCTCACTTGGTCATGATGTGTTAATTTTTTAAATATGCTGCTATTTTCTGCCTACCAAGGACTTATTTTTATATCATTTGGTTTGTAGTGCTATCTTTGGTAGATTTTGGGATCAGTCTCTATTTCTCTTTTCCCTGTTCTGTTCCATTTGGATTTTTATCTCCAGAATTTCTCCTCATTTTGAAGGAGAAATTGGAAGGGAGCTTCATTTTATTATTTTCAGTTTACTGCTCTGTCAAACCTTGTTGCATCCAGATTCCTTTGCTCTGACCCATAAATTGAACCCCATAGGTGCTGTTTATTTCACAGTGTGCTCTTGTGGGTGATTTGGGGTTCTGTACCCTAGGCTGTAAAAACCTAGTACATCCCTACTGCACCCTCCCACACATAGTTCCTTGTTCTCACTTGCTCATATTCAGGATTTTTAGGTAAAACCTGTCACTTTGTTTTGATATAAATGTTACTGATGAGTCTTTGGTCTTGGAATCTCTGTTTTTATGGGCGGGAGTCAGATGTATACTGCTACCACTACCATCATCTAGAAATAGCAGAGTATGATGAAAATTCAGGAGTACCTGCATGGCTCAGTTGCTTAAGCATCTGCCTTCTGCTCAGGTCAGGATCCTGGGGTACTGGGATAGAGCCCTGTGTTGGGCCCGCTGCTCAGTGGGGAGTCTGCTTCTCTCTCTGCCACTCTCCCTGAGAACATATGCACATATGCTTGTACATATGCTCTCTCTCTCTCTCAAATAAATAAATAAAATCTTTTAAAAAAAGAAAAAGGAAAATACAATAGTTGGACTCAGTTCTTACCTACAACAACTTAAAGCTGGTCCTTTATTATGGCCAGGTGGAATCTTACTGTGTATGTGACCAGATGTCTTTATTCCTTATTTACTATGTCTCTTTCATCAGTATTTTCCAAAGTACATTTCTAGGAATGATAAGATTTAAATTGTTCCACAAAATGGTGGAAATGCAGCACAGTATCTCCCTGTCTTGGTGATTTTTAGTTCATATAAATATAATAAATGCTGCAGTGAATTCTACAAAAAAGTAACATCTTTAACTTCATTTAGCCTAGTGTTTCTTAGGTTTGTTTTATTGGATTAAAAGGATTTTTTTTTTAAGATTTTATTTATTTGACAGAGAGAGACACAGCAAGAGAGGGGACATAAGCAGGGGGATTGGGAGAGGGAGAAAGCAGGCTTCCCACCGAACAGGGAGCCTGATGTGGGGCTCAATCCCAGGATCCTGGGATCAGAACTTGAGTCGAAGGCAGACGCTTAACACTGAGCCACCCTGGTACCCCAATTGGAATTTTTTAAATAAAAATAGAATAAATTATTCCCACCATACCTGAGACTTTTATATGTCCTTACCCAAGGAAAGAGTAGTATATCAAACTTACTATTTAGGATTTCACTCTAAATAATGAAGAGAAGGATAAAGAGATACTCAAGTTAAAGTTTGTTTTGTTTTTCCTCGACTAGTGGTATTATTGACAGAGGTTGACAAACTCACCAAAGACGCTCAGCATGCCTTGCGTAGGACCATGGAAAAGTATATGTCCACTTGCAGATTGATCTTGTGTTGCAATTCTACGTCTAAAGTGATACCACCTATTCGCAGTAGGTGCCTGGCGGTTCGTGTGCCTGCTCCCAGCATCGAAGATGTAAGTCAAGTGAAACTTTTCAGAAATTATTTTGGATTCTTTGAGTACTATATGTATATCCCTGTCATGTTTGTTTTATAAAAACTTAGTGAAGTGTATTAGTAATTCAAGAACATCTGTGACCTGGATGCTAATTGTTAGTAGATATATAAACCAATATATATAGTAGTAAATGCCAGATATCATTATATAGAGAGTATGATGGTAAGCTCTATTGAGAATAATACTGTATATATGCCATCAGTATTTAGGAAGTTCTTCTCTTTAAGTCTTTTTTTTTTTTTTTTTACTTTAAACAAGTCGGTATTATGAATTTTACTAAACTAGGCAAGGACTAGTTGCTTAGTGTCTTCTACTTCAAGCTGATTTAATTGGCTTTGGAAAAGACTTGAGGTTGGAGGATATAGATTTTGCAAGGAGATTAATGTGAGAATACCTTGTTCCTAGATAGGGGACCAAAATTAGTCTGAAACAACATAATATGTGTTTTTTTTTCCTTTATTGTTCTTAATACTTATAAATAAAAATGAAATTTCTCACAAATAAGCAGCTTTCTTGCTACTAATAGAATTTGGGTGATTTTATGCGAAGTAGGGATAAAAGGTGACTGACACTGTGTTAGGTGCAAACTGGCAAAGTACCTTCATTATCACTTACAAACATTTTTATATAGTTAAAATTAGCTTGATGTACTTAAAATTTACCAAAGTTAAAAAGGCAAGGCTACCAGGCTACACCACTCCTCTGGGCACCATTGTCATCTTAGTGCATGCAAGTAATACCTCTGAGTCATGCAGAATTCAGCCTGTGCAGCTCTACTTGGCAGCCCTGTGAGTGGTGTCCTTGTAAAAGACCTGAGGCTCTGTGTGTCTTCCTTACAGCTCCCCCAAGGTGGCTGGCAGGCTTGGAATTTCAACCAGGTCTTTCTCTGGTTGCAGAGTCCGTTGCTGCCCCTTCCTGATAGCTAGATCAGACCCCTGGCTTTCTGCTTAAAGGAACGTGTGAGTTAGGATAGGGAGTGACTAAATAAATAAATAAAGAGGTTTATGAAGATGTTATCAACAGAATTCTGTCCATGTGCTGTTTGACAGATTGTCCAATTTTCTTAATAATGTTTTGTTTGTAGATTTGTCATGTATTATCTACTGTGTGCAAGAAGGAAGGTTTGAATCTTCCTTCACAACTGGCTCATAGACTTGCAGAGAAGTCCTGCAGGAATCTCCGTAAAGCCCTACTTATGTGTGAAGCCTGCAGAGTGCAACAGTAAGTGAAAGGGGCAATTACCAGAGGAAACACTTTGGGACAGAAGCACAGTCCATTTACTTTATTGTGTAATTTTTAAATTTAATTTAATTTAATTTTTTTTTAGATATCCTTTTAGTGCAGATCAAGAAATCCCTGAAACAGATTGGGAGGTGTATCTCAGGGAGACTGCCAATGCTATTGTCAGTCAGCAGACTCCACAAAGGTAAATAGTATCAAAGATGACCGTAAAAGTTTCATCATGGCGGGTGCCTGGGTGTCTCAGTGGGTTGAGCCTCTGCCTTTGGCTTGGGTCATGATCTCGGGGTCCTGGGATCGAGCCCTGTGTTGGGCTCTCTGTTCGGTGGGGGGCCTGCTTCCTTCCTTTCTCTACGTGCCTGTCTGCCTACTTGTGATCTCTCTCTCTGTCAAATAAATAAATAAAATCTTAAAAAAAAACACAAAAGTTTCATCGTAGAAATACTCCAGACGATGTGAGTTTTGGATTAGCTGGTTTATACTACCAATACGCCATTTAGAATTACTGTAAATCTTGTATCTGAATACTAAACTTTCAAAGAAAAAATATGATTTAATTTTAAATGTTTAGTGGTTCAGAATAGCTGGTATGTAGTATCATGGCTTTTATTAAGCTATTGACAGGTATATATGGAATTTATACATGAAAGAAATCTTGGAAGTTTTAGTTTTCCTTTCAGAATCTCAGATGACTTAATATTAGTATGTAACATAATGCGCTTAGTTTTCTGATATTGAAAAGAATAGTATATATAACTTTGTAATTGATGGATCACATGCCAAAAAGACAACAGCTTATGAATCAGACTTTTACTGATTTTTAGCTAAGATTCTTCAGGTAACTTCATCTTAGAGTTTGAACTTTTTCACTTGTGTAATGAAAATACTGTTGTTATTACCCTGCTAGGAATACTTGGGCATTGGTTGTGAAGAGCAAGATTGCGTGATAATGGTTTGAGAACTGGAAAACTGTGCTCATGTATGGTGATAAGCTCTGTTAAGAATAATACTATGTATATACCACCAGTATTTAGGAAGTGTTTTTTTGTGTCACACTTGCTGAACAGTTTTACATTTACTTTAGTGGGCCATACTGAAAATACTTCAGCTGTTGTTTGGTTTATGATAGCTTTGATTGAGAAGGGCAGTCTGCTCTTCTCCAAATCAAGAGTGACAGTTCTAAGGCCCACTATCTTTGGGAAGCCTGGAGATTTTTAAGGTCCCTTGTTGTGCAGTCTTCTACTCTTACTTACTATCAGAACTGAAAACCGTCTTTGGAATTAAGAGAAGGTAGTTGATTGCTTTAGGAAACAGACTGGACTGAGTTCAGCCACGCAAGTTTAAGCTTTTTCATTCATATGAAAATAATTGTGAGAAAAATATACCATGTTTCTCCTCTTGGGTGATATAGCCGATGAATTCTAATTCTAATATGCTGCAGAAGGATTATAACATGAACTCTTTGGCTCCTTATGTAGATGAGTGGAGGTGGATAGTCACACATAATGGATACTTAGTATTTCATTGGGGTTTGCTAGAATGCCTATAATGCCTATAATTCAATTATTTTAATTGAAGAATTTAATAGTTTTTAAGAAGTGCCAAACATTGTAAGTAATCTCTTCAGAAAAGAAACCTTAACTTTAGAAAAAAGTGTGCATTCCATTTTGTAAAATGTTGATAAGCTATGACGTAATCTCAGCTTTAAAGAGATAAAATTTAAACAAAGCCTGTTTTAGGAGCCTTTTACTTTTGTAAAATATTTTCACATTGAAGATGACTTTCTTGTTTTTTGATTTTAAAGAAGAAAACTTGGTGGGGTAGTTGTAGAACTTTCCTAATTTTAAGAGAGCTCCATACATGATGTAATATTTGACAATTGCTAGCCGTGTTTTTAATACTTTAGTTGATTATCACTTTGCTAATTCTTCTAGATGCTGCTACCTCTTCTTCCAATTTTCCATGCAAGTTTGGGAGGCTCTCAAATAAATTTGTTTAAGAAGAGGTGCTATTATTTCTTGTGTAAACTAACGGGTTGTGGGAACTGATTCCATTGTGTTACATAAAAAGAAATTTCAGTTCCAGAAAGCATCCAGGTTGACCAGAAATATTGGGAGGGCTGGTGTCATTCTGATTGTTGGCTTACACATTACCAAATTACTTTATTATTTTTGACCCCTTAGTCTTGATTCTTGTCTGATCTGTTTTAGAAGAGTCATAATTTTCTAATTTAGATAGCCACTAATATTTAGCAAGCAATTAGTATGTTGGTTCTTACACATTGTGGTATCATTTAAGTTACGGAGCAATCCTATGAAGAAAAGTATTATATCATTATTTTGTAGGTAAGAAAACTGCTGTTTTGGGAGATGGTTGCTTATTCACAGATCCTCCGTCAAGAATCAGAGTTGTATAATACCATGTTTCTCTGACAGAAGAATTTGCACTCTTAATCACTTGCGATCCCCAAGAAACAATGATACAAAGAAAATGTAGAGTACATCCATTTTTAAGAAGTTAAGTCATACTAGAAATGAAAGACTAAGCTGAGATGCATGTAGCATAACATGAGATGAGCACAGCATAGTTATAACACATTTGTAGAGGGAAATATATCCTGATTTAACTCTTCAGAAATAAACTATATGCATAATTATTAAAATAATTTCATACCATCTATCATTTGTGTCTGTTTCTTTTTAATAATTAGAGCTGCTTTTTTTTTTTTTTTTTTTGAGATCTACTACCATGGCCAAGAACGATCAACGGCTTTGGAGTCAGACTTGAAATTAAAATTCTACCTCAACTACATGAGTTTTAATGGATGCTTAACCTCTCTGAACTTAAGTTCAGTAAAAGAGTGGTGTTGTGAGGTCTAACTAGCATACTGTGGTGAGCCTCTTACAGAGTAATGGGTTTAGTAAATGCTTTGACAGACATTGGAAGGGTATGGATTTGGGAATAAGGCAGATCTGTTCTAAAATTATGGTTCTGCTATAGTCATCTTTGTGAGGTTACTTAAACTATCTGAGCCTTAGTTTTTTCATCAAAAAAAAAAAAATGGAGATAATGCCCCCACTCAGAGCTAGTGTGAGGACTAAATTAAATTGGTACAGTGTCTTGCACATAGCAGGGGCTCAGAAGATGCTAGTTTCTTTTTTCACTTTATTTACTTTTATTGTGGCACAGCTTCCTACTCTTAGAGTCCCTGGAAAAGGATTTGAGCCTCCACTTTTAAGAAGTCTTAGATGAATCACTTCTCTGATCTGAAATATGGAACATCTGTGATATTATTTTAGTAAAGATTCAAAACAGTTTTTTCCCTTTAGGGTACTAAGTATATATAGGGGGATAAAGATAATTGTTTTATGTATATTTACAATTTTACTTGTCACTTTTTTCTTCCTGTTTTAAAATGTCATATGTATATTTCCCTCTTTACCCTTTTCTCTCCTGAAACTACTATAAGAAGGGCCTAGAATTAAGATCTCAGAGGTTGGAATGTTCATATTCACTTAGGCAACCTGATTCGGTACTTAACCTGTGACCTCTTGCACTGCCCTGTGACAGGACAGTTTTGTTTCCCTGCCACACTGCTTTTTAACTTAGCAGTTGAGATAGTAACATATATTACATATCACGCTTATATTCTCTTTTCTTACTTGTATAATTAGTGATTTATCTTTTCATGACCATTTTCTAGATGTCTGAATATAAATGTCTGACTTTTAAAGAATTCTGAACATTTTTAGAAAAATGAACTGAAATTAGGAAAAGCTTAAATGTGTATGCTAATTTGTATTGGGTTGTTTGTTTAACTCATAAAGTAAAACAGTGAGTAGGTACTTGAAAAAATTATGTTTTATTTTCATTATAAAATATTAATTAATTTGTTTTATATAGGCTCCTTGAAGTTCGTGGAAGACTTTATGAGCTTCTAACTCATTGTATTCCTCCTGAAATAATAATGAAGGTAATCTGATTTCAGATCTTCAACCATTTATAATCATAAAATTTGGATTTGGGGAATGTGATCACAGGACTTTTGCAGTACTGAGACACATTGTCATCTCTTTCTATCCAGCTCATTAATTCAACAGATATTTATTGAGCCTCTTCTTATGTCAGACACCATTAATGGAGTGTTAAAGAAGACTAGGGAGGGCCTGCTTTTAGACAATTTGTATTTTAGTGGTGTGAAATGGGAAACAAGAAGCAAAAGAATTTCAGAATTTTTTAAGTGCTAAAAGGAAGTAACAAGGTGAAATGATAGTAATGGAAGTTGGGCTGTGGAAAGTCAGCAACAGCTTCTATGAGAAAGACATGTTTAAACTGAGATTTGGAGGATTAAAAGAAGAGAACCATGTAAATAAATGGGAACAAGTACAGGTGACCCTTCAACCTTCTGGGGGGATTAATGCCCTGATCCCCAGCATAGTTGAAATCCGCATAGAATTTTTAACTACACCCAAATTTAACTGCTAATAGTCTACTGTTCACCAGAGGCCTTATGATAACATAAACATTTGATTAACACATTATATGTATATATTATATACTGTATTACAATAAAGTATGCTAGAGAAAAGAAAACTTACTAAGGAAATCATAAGGAAAATACATTTATAGTATTGCACTTACTGAAAAAAATCCTTTTGTAAGTCGAACCTCACAGTTAAAACCATGTTTTTTAAGAGCTGTATTTCAGGTGACGATGTTTAGTGCACATGGGGAATGACATTAAAGAAGTTGGCAGAGTCTGGTCTATGTAGGATATTGTGAAGCACAGCCTTAGGTTTGGTCTTTTAGCTACCTAGCCAGCTGTGTTGATTGACTTGGATGTTAGAGAATGCAGGGTTTTTGTTTGTATTTATTAAAATTACGTGGCAATACCTACATGAAACAATTCAAATTTACTAAATTTAAAAGAGAAAATGAAGGCCCACCCTTCCGTTTCCATAAGGGTAAGCACTTTCAACAGACCTGTATTCTAGTCACAGAAATGAGACCATATGTATGGCTATGTGTGTGTGTAGTTGCACAAAAACTTCATTGTGTTCTGCACTGTTTTTTATTCGACAGTATAGCATGGACGATATTTCATGACAGTATGGGTTTGTTTTATCCTAGTGGATGAATGGAATGTCATTATAGCATAGGTTTTTGAATATGACCCTGTTGGTGGGACTGGAGGTTTCTACAGATTATTATTACATCTAGTAATGCTGCAGTAAGCATCTTTGTATTTATATCTCTGCACCCTCAGTTTGGCATTTGGAATATGATTGAGAACTGCCACATTTCTACTTTATAGAAGGGTATACAATTTTTTGTTTTTGGATTAAGACTGCCATATAAAAGAATTAAAGATTTTGGAAAACTTATTCACCTTTATTTTTTTTAATGGTTACTTTTTAATTACTAGTTATCTTTTTTCAGGGTCTTCTCTCAGAACTTTTACATAATTGTGATGGACAACTGAAAGGGGAAGTGGCCCAGATGGCTGCTTACTATGAACATCGTCTACAGCTGGGTAGCAAAGCCATTTATCACTTGGAAGCATTTGTGGCCAAATTTATGGCACTTTATAAGAAGTTCATGGAGGATGGATTGGAAGGCATGATGTTTTGACATCTTGACATCTATCCTTAATTCTTCCTAATATTTCTCAGTATCAGCATTTACATTCAGTTTATATTGGAAGAGCTGCAGGTAAAATAAACTTACTTTACTTAATCATGTCTTATTTGTGTTTTTTGTTTTTTTTGTTTGTTTGTTTTTGGTAATAATCTCCCTGTGAATTAACATTATACTCAAGTTAAATAATTGCTCCTTTATACTAAAGAAATATATTGAAAGGATACAACTTGAACCTTTAGAGTCCAGAAACATCATTTTAATGTACTTTGAAAATTTGCTGTCCAAGTATGCAGTGGTGGGCCTCTCATTTGCCATTCATTCCTTCATCTGTTGGAGGAAATTTACCACATGCAAAAGCAGAGATTATTTTCTATCCTCCAAGGGACCATTTTTGGCCACAGGCACGTAACTCTTCGCTTGGCAGGTCATTACCTGTAATCATATTTTCCCTCAATCAAGACCTGTATTTCTGCAGGAAATATAAGGGTTGATTTTTGAAATATAATAGAATGAATATGAAGAATATTGTTGGAGCCATTTCTGTTGAAACTACAGAAATCTTTTATTTCAGTGATTCAGATTTGCTATTAGGTTGGGTACTAAGAAGTATGCATGTTTTTAATAAATGCTTGAGGTTCCTGAAGAACATGTTTCTTGTGGTTCACAGCAAAGGTATATTAGTATAGAAATTACTCTGAGCAAGTGTATTTTTCTGTCATTGATCTATTCTTTGGAACATTTTTTTTCATTAGAAATTTGGTTCATGGGACAAAGAGTTTACTTGACATATTTGCATATCAGGCTCTGAACAGTTTTCTTTAATTTGGGGCAACAGAAGCATGACTCTAAAATAAGCTAAACCAACAAGGTGAAATAAAAGATTTTGAATTTATATAAGCTAAATTACCTCTGTAAGGGTAACAGGGAGACCTGTTCTTTTAGTAGTGAGTGATAAAAAAATCAAGAAGTGTTTAATTGACAGATACAGCTGCACACATACAGAAAAGCCTAATACAATTTTAGGCTTGTGGGAAACTAGGTCAAGAGAGGTGATGATTGCCTTTCTGTTGCTGGTTGTACAAGTTAGGCCCCAGTTGGCAGTCACAGTCATTGAGGGGCTTATATGCCAGGAAGGATATATGGACATTGTAACAAAAGAACTGGGAAAGTGAGATGTGGGAGAGCTAAGAATGTTTTAAAAGAAAAGTAAAAATACAGTGACTTTCTTTTAATGTTTAGAATAATGCACTTGGAAGTATGAGTGGTCTTTTAATTTGCCTGTCTCTAAAGCAGTGCTTCTCAGAGTAGAATCTCTGGACCAGCACCAGCATCACCTGGGAACTAAGAAACACAAATTCTCAATTTTCATTCCACATCTACTGAATCAGCAACTATGGGAATGGGCCTCAGCAATCTTTGTGTTGTACCACCTCTTTAGGGAATTCTGATGTAAGTTTAAGTTTGAGAGCCACTGCTCTAGAGAATGTATACTTAGGATCAGTGGGCGTAGATTAAAGAGCGACAGTTGGAGGTAAAGAACAACTTTCTAACAGTGGCTGCCATAATTGCTTGGCAAACTTGAGGGCTCCTTATAAAGGAAGTGTTTAGGGGGAGAATTAATGGAGAATGCAATGCCCACATATGCTAGGCATTGCACTGGAAATTTATGTAGTATTATAACCTTACATTTCTAGGAGGTAGATGTTATCTTTGTTCTATAAAAATAAAGAAGCTGAGGTTTAGAGAAATGAAGTATAATTTATATAATAAAACATACCCATTTAAAGTCTATGATTTTTGACAAACATTCAGAGTAGCCACAATCCTAATCAGGATATAGATTTCATCACCTTAAAGTTTCTTACACATTCCTTTACAGGCAGTCCACCCCTACCCTGGCCTAAGTGACCACTGATCTATTCGCTGTCATTATAGGTTAGTTCTGCCTGTATGTAGAGTCAAATACTGTATCGTCTTTTTGTCAGGCTTCACTGTCTCAGAAATAAAAATGAGATTCCTCTATATTGTTGAAACTTAATGTTACACTAATTTCAATTTTTATTGGCCAGTAATGAGTAATGTTTGTATATGTTTTAAGCCTATTTACTTACTGATGGACCTTTGGGTGTCCAGGTTTTGGTTGTTATCAACAGACTTCCTCTGAATATTGTTGTGTAAGTCTTCTTATGGACTTACTGTTTTCATTGTCTTGAGTAAATATGTAGGAGTAGAATGACTGTACTTAAGATAGGTGTAAGTTTAACTTTTAAGAAGTTGCCAAACAGGCTTCCCAATGAGTTTGTACCATTTTACATTCCTACCAACAAAATATGAGAGTTGTAGTTGGTCCTATAAAATTGGTTTCATTGATTTTTTGTACTGTTTATATTTTATTTTATTTTTTTTTAAGATTTATTTATTTATTTATTTGACAGCGAGAGAGATCACAAGTAGGCAGAGAGGCAGGCAGAGAGAGAGAGAGGAGGAAGCAGGCTCCCTGCCGAGCAGAGAGCCAGATGCCGGACTCTATCCCTGGACCCTGAGATCATGACCTGAGCCGAAGGCAGCGGCTTAACCCACTGAGCTTTATTACCTTTTTGTCTTTATTAGTCCCATCCTCCTACTTTGATTCAGTTTGCTCTTATTTTTCCAGAATCTTAACATGGGAATTTAGATGAATGATTTTAGACCATTTTTTTCTAATATCATTTAAAATTAAAAATTTAACCCTGCATACTGATCTAGTTTCCTCTATAAACTTTGGTATCTTGTGTTTTCATTTCCATTAATTTAAATTATTTTTTAATTTCACCTTGTGATATTTTTCCTGTGATTGAATCATTACTTGGATATGTGTTAATTTGCAAATAATTAAGATTTTCCAGATACATTTTCAGGTCTTTATTCTTTTTAATTTTCTGTCATTTACTGAAAGGAATATTGGAATCTCTAGCCATAATTATGGATTTGTCTAATTCTGTTCTTTTGTGTTTTACCTCATGCATTTTGAAGCTATTAGGTGCAAATATATTAAGGATTATTATGCCTTGCTGATGCATTGACACCTTTGTCATTACGAAACGTGCCTCTTTATTTCTGATAATGCTTATTGCACTAAATCTACTGTATCTAATATTAAGATAGCTTCTCCAGCTTGCATTTGCTGAGAGTTTGCTTGGTGGACATATTTGTAGCTAAGGTCTGCTAGCAGTGAATTCTCGGTTTTGTTTACCTGGAATGTATCTTTTATCTTCATTTATAGAAATCTTGGTTGATGTTACTTTTATTTTTTTTTCCCCACAGCACTTTAAATATTTCTTCTACTACCTTCTGTTATTTATCCTGAGAAGTTGATTAAGATGTGTTAGGGCCCCTGGGTTAGCCCAGTCAGTCAAGCATCTGATTCTTGATTTTGGCTCAGGTCATAATCTCAGGGTCAAGGAATTGAGCCCTGCATGGGGCTCAGTGCTCAGTGCAGAATCCGCTTGTCTCTCCCTCTGGTCTTCTCCTACTTGTTCTCTTTCTTTTTCTTTTTCTTTCTTTTTTTTTTTTTTAAGATTTTATTTGTTTATTTGACAGAGATCACAGGTAGGCAGAGAGGCAGGCAGAGAGAGATAGAGAGAGGAGGAAGCAGACTCCCTGCCAAGCAGAGAGCCCGAAGTGGGACTCGATCCCAGGACCCTGAGATCCTAACCTGAGCCGAAGGCAGAGGCTTAACCCACTGAGCCACCTAGGCACCCTCTCTCTCTCTCTTTCAAATACACTGTTAAGATGTGTCTTGACACTATTTTTTCTTAGTATTTTCCTGTTTATATTGCTTCGTATTTACTGCTTCATATTTGTTGTTATTGCCATTTCTCACTGTTCTTCAGTTTGGATAGGATCTGTTGCCTTCAAGTTCACTGATCTTTTGCAGAGTTAAACTTGCTTTTAAGACCATGCAGTGAAATTGTCATTTTAAATAATCAGTTTTTCCACTCTGGAAGTTAAGGTTCATTTGGTTCTTTGTTATATTTTACATTTCTCATTCTGTCCATGATTTTTTTTAAATTTCTTAAATATATTAATAATAACCCTTTTGAAATCTTTGATATTTCCATCATATCAGTCATTTCTAGATCTGTTTCTGTTGACTGATAATTTTTTCTGCTCATAGACCAGGTATCCTGCCATGAATTTTTATTGGATGATGATTGTAATGTTACATTTTTGAATGTCTGAAATCAGTTGTCTTTAAAGAGGTTTTTTGTTTTGTTTTTGTTTTTTTTTTTTAAAGATTTTATTTATTTGAGAGAGAGTGAGAGAGAGCAGTAGTGGGAGGTGGGGCAAAGGGAGAAGCAGACTCCTTACTGAGCGGAGAGACCCACATAGGGCTCTATCCCAGGACCATGGGATTATGACCTCAGTTGAAGGCAGACACTTAACTGTGGTACCCAGGCACCCCTAAAGAGTTTTTTTGTTTTTTTTTTTTTTAATTACTAGAGTGTATAAGTGAGCATGGGGGATGGGATGGAGGGAAAGGGAGAGACAGTCCTTTGCAGAGCGTGGCAGAGGTGGTGGGTCTTATGACCCTGAGATCATGACTTGAGCCAAAACCAAGAGCCTGACACTCAACTGACTGAGCCACCCGGGCTCCCCTAAACAGTTTTGAACTTTGTTTTAGCAGCGGTTATTTGATTGGTAGCTTAATCCCTTTGGCTGCTTCTTTTTCACCATTTCTTGGAGTAGTTTTTATCCGTAATTGAGCTTTACAACTGAGGCATGATTTTCGGTGTTCTACTAAATGCCCTGGAGATCATTAAGATGTCTATAACCTGAATCACCAGAAATCAAATGTCATCCAGCTCTGCGTGAGCTCTGGTAATTTTTTAGCTTTTAGTTTCCAACAGATCTTTTCCCAGTAGTTTTTTTTTTTTTTTTTTTTGGTCTAGCTTTGTGGAGTCATGCCTAATGCATATGTGGCTTAGTAATCAGCCAAAGATGCAAGAAAATCCTTATGCAGATTTTTGTATGCTTTTTCTGTATAACTCTCTTCTTTCCAGATCTCTGCTGTGCATATTCAGCCACCACAGCCTCTGAATTCTGCTCTTTTCTCCAGCTCATTGTCATTATAGTTGTCTGCCTGCATTTACCCTTCCTACCTGCAGGAAAATGCCTCTAGGCAAAACTCATGGGTGATTTTAGAGTTTCCGTCACTGGTTTCTTTTCTCTCACGCATCAGTCTTGCACTGCGTGCTATCCAATGTCCACTATAGAGTTGCTATATATATTTTGTCTGGTTTTCTAGTTGTTTACAATGGGAGGGCAAGTCTAGTATCAGTTACTTTTTTGTAATTGGTAGTGAAAGCCTTGAATTAAGGATTTTAACTGAAAGCCCTGATTTCTGTGTGTGAATCTAACACAGTTCTTTAAAACTCTATGATATATGTACTTTTTCCTCCAGGGTGTTGAGATATAACATTGTGTCAGTTGTATATTATAAAATGTGTTGATATGATACACATAATTGCCAAATGGTTATCACCAAAGCTTTAGCTAACACCTCTGTCACATCATGAAATTACCATTTCCTTTAATGGTGAGAACATTAAGATCTCAGCAACTTTCAAATATATAATAAAGTATTACTCATTATAATCACCATCCTGCACATTAGATCCCCATAACTTACTCGTTTTAAAATCTGAAGTTCATACTCTTTAACCAATATCTTCTCATTTCCCCACTTCTTAGGCCCAATAACCATAATTTTACCATCTATTTCTGAGTTTGGCTTTTTGTTTTTATTTTTCGTTTAATTTTATTTTTTCAGTGTTCCAAATTCATTGTTTATAACAGCTCCATACCCAGTACTCCATGCAATACGTGCCCTCCTTAATACCACCCCAGGACTTCCCAACCCTTCACCCTCCAAAACCCTTCAAACTCTCCAAAACCCTCAGTTTGTTTGTCAGAGTCCACAGTCTCTCATGGTTAGTCTCCCCCTCTGATTTCTCCCAACTCAGTTCTCCTCTGCTTCATCCAATGTCCTGTGTTATTCCTTATGTTCCACAAGTAAGTGAAACCATATGATAATTCACTCTTTCTGCTTGACTTATTTCACTCAGCATAATCTCCTTTAGCCCCGTCCATGTTGATACAAAAGTTGGGTATTCATCCTTTCTGATGGAGGCATAATACTCCATAGGATATATGGACCACATCTTTCTTATCCATTCATCTGTTGAAGGGCATTTTGGCTCTTTCCACAGTTTAGTGACTGTGGCCATTGCTGCTATGAACTTTGGGGTACAGATGGCCCTTCTGTTCACTACATCTGTATCTTTGGGGTAAGTACCCGGTAGTGCAATTGTAGGGTCATAGGGTACCTCTATTCTTAATTTCCTAAGGAATCTCCACACTGCTTTCCAAAGTGACTGTGCCAACTTGCATTCCCACCAACAGTGTAAGAGGGTTCCCCTTTCTCCACATCTCCAGCACACGTTTACGGTGTTTATGTTGTCTTGTTAATTTTGGCCATTCTAACTGATGTAAAGTGGTAAGTATCTCAACGTGGTTTTGATTTGAATCTCCCTGATGGCTAATGATGATGAACCTTTTCTCATGTGTCTGATAGCCAGCCGTTTGTATGTCTCTTTGGAGAAGTGTCTGTTCATGTCTTCTGCCCATTTTTTGACATGATTATCTATTTTGTGTGTGTTGAGTTTGAAGAGTTTATAGATCCTGGATATCAGCCCTTTGTCTGTATTGTCATTTGCAAATATCTTCTCCCATTCCATGGGCTGCCTCTTCGTTTTGTTGACTGTTTCCTTTGCTGTGCAGAAGCTTTTGATCTTGATGAAGTCCCAACAGTTCATTTTTGCTTTTGTTTCCTCTGTCTTTGGAGACATGTCTTGAAAGAATGCTGTGGCTAGTGTCGAAGAGGTTACTGCCTATGTTCTCTAGGATTTTGATAGATTCCTGCCTCACGTTGAGGTCTTTTATCCATTTTGAGTTTATCTTTATGTATGGTGTAAGAGAATGGTCGAGTCTCATTCTTCTACACATAGCTGTCCAATTCTGCCAGCACCATTTATTGAAGAGACTGTCTTTTTTCCACTGTATATTTTTTCCTGCTTTGTGAAAGAGTATTTGACCATAAAGTTGAGGGTCCATATCTGGGCTCTCTACTCTGTTCCACTGGTCAAAGTGTCTGTTTTTATGTCAGTACCATGCTGTCTTGGTGATCACAGCTTTGTAGTAAAACTTGAAATCAGGTAATATGATGCCCCCAGTTCTGTTTTTCTTTTTCAACATTTCCCTAGCAATTTGGGGTCTCTTTTGGTTCCATACAAATTTTAGGATTTTTTGTTCCAGCACTTTGAAAAATGCTGGTGGAGGGGCGCCTGGGTAGCTCAGTGGGTCCCAGGGTCCTGGGATTGAGCCCCGCATTGGGCTCTCTGCTTGGCAGGGAGCCTGCTTCCTCCTCTCTCTCTGCCTGCCTCTCTGCCTACTTGTGATCTCTCCCTGTCAAATAAATAAATAAAATCTTAAAAAAAAATGCTGGTGGAATTTTGAATGGGATGGCATTGAAAGTATAGATTGCTCTAGGCAGTATAGACATTTTAACAATGTTTATTTTTCCAATCCGTGAACATGGTGCTTTTCCATCTTTTTGTGTCTTCTTCAATTTGAGTTTGGCTTTTTAAAACTCCATACTAGTGATGTCATACAATATGTGTCTTTGTCTTTTTCACTTGCATAATGCCCTCAAGGCCCAGCTGTCTTGTCACAATGCCAGTATTTACTTCTTTCTCATGGCTTAATAATAATTCCATTAATAAATATATATATAATTTATATATATATATATATATATATATACACACACACACATACATACATACACACAAACACATATCACATCTTTATCCATTCATCTGTTGAGGGACACTTAGGTTACTTTCATGTCTTGACTATTCTGAATAATGCCACAGTGAACATGGGAGTGCATATGTCTCTTCGATTTCCCATTTCATTTCCTTTCGATATATACTCAAGGTTACTTTCATGTCTTGGCTATTCTGAATAATGCCACAGTGAACATGGGAGTGCCTATGTCTCTTCGATATCCCATTTCGTTTCCTTTTGATATATACTCAAGTGAGATTGCTGGATCATATGGTAGTTCTTTTAATTTTTTGAGGAATCTCCATACTGTTTTCCATGGTGGCTGTACCAATTTACAATTTATATTCCTGCCAATAGTGTGCAAGGGTTTCCTTTCTCCATATCCTCACCAAAACTGTTATTTCTTGTTTTTTTTTTTTTTATAATAGCTATTCTAACAGATGTGAGGTGATAGCTCATTGTGGTTTGATTGCCATTTTCCTGTAAGTAATGTTGAGCATCTTTTCATGTGCCTGTTAGCTATCTCTATGTCCTCTTTAGAAAAATGTCTATTCAGATCTGCTTATTTTTTATTTAGATTGTTTTCCTTTTTTGCCCTTGAGTTGTAGGAGTGCTTTCTTTTGGGTATTTGGGTATGTATTTTGGATATTGGATATTATCAGATATATGGTCTGCAAATATTTTCTCCCATTCAGTAGGTTGCCTTTTCATTGTATTGATGATTTCCATGGTTCTACAGAAGCTTTTTAGTTTGATGTTGATCCACTTACTTGCTTTTGTTCTTTTTGCTTTTGGTGTCAGACTCAAGATCTTTGTCAAGGAGGTTACTACCTGTATTTTCTTCTAGAAGTTAATTTATGGTTTCTGGTCTTAAGTTCAAATCTTTAATCCATTTTGAGTTAATTTTTGTGTGTGTTTGAATTTCATTATTTTTGCATGTGTCTGTCTAGTTTTCACAACACCATTTACTGAAGAGACTGTCCTTTCTCCATTATATATAGTTTTGGCTCTTTTGTCATAAATTAATTGACCATATACACATGGGATTATTTCTGGGCTCTCTATTCTGTTCCATTGATCTATGTGTCTGTTTTTATGCCAATACCATATTGTTTTATTTACTATAACTTTGTAATAGAGTTTGAAACCAGGGAGCACAGTGCTTTTAGCTTTGTTCTTCATTCTCAAGTTTTCTTTAGCTATTGGGTTATTTTGTGGTTTCATATAAATTTTAGGACTGTTTATTTCTGTGAAAATGCCACTGGGATTTTGATACCTGTTGCATTGAATCTTTAGATTTCTTTGGGTAGTATGGGCATTTTAACAGTATTCTTCAAATTCATAAGCATGGATTATCTTTTGTATTTGTATCTTCTTCAATTTCTTTCATTAATGTAGTTTTCAATATATAGGTCTTTGGCCTCTTGGTTATTCCTGGTTATTTTATTCTTTTTGATATAATTATAAAGAGGTTATTTTCTTTATTTCTCTTTCTGGTAGTTTGTTATTAGTGTATAGAAATGCAGCAGATTTTTGTGTATTGATTTTGTATCCTACAGCTTTCCTGAATTAGTTTTAACACTTTTTTTGCTGGAATCGTTGGCGTTTTATATATATAATATCAGGTTATCTGTAGACAGTTACAGTTTTGTTTTTTCTGGTTTGGATGCTCTTTGCCTTTTTCCTGCCTGATTGCTCTGACTAGGACTTCCAATATTATCTTGAGTAGAAGTGGCAAGAGTAGGCATCCTTGTCTTGTTCCTGGTCTTAGAGGAAAGGTTTTTAGCTTTTTCCTGTTGAGTGTGACATTAGCTCTGGGTTTGTCGTATATGGCCCTTATGTTGAAGTACTTCCCCTCTTTACCCACTTTGTTGAGGGTTTTTAATCATAAATGGATGTTGAATTTTGTCAAATGTTTTTTCTGAATATTGAGATGATCATATGATTTTTATTATTTTAGTAATGTGATTTGTCATATTGACTGATATGCAGATTTTCTACCATCCTTATATCCCTGGAATAAATACTACTCAATTATGATGTATGAGCCTTTTAATGCACTTTAAATTTGTTTTGCTAATAATTTATTGAGGATTTTTATATCTATGCCATTAGGGATATTGGCCTACAGTTTTTCTTTCTTGTGGTATCTTTGTCTGGTTTTGAAATCAGAGTAATGCTCACCTCATAAGATGAATTTGGAAGAGTTTCCTCATCTTTAATTTTTTGGAAGAGTTTGAGAAATATTGGTATTCATTCTTTGAATGTTTGATGGAATTCAACAGTGAAGCCTTCTGGTCCTAAACTTTTAATTGTTAATGGTTTTTAATTACCAGTTAAATCTCCTTACTAGTAATTGGTCTGTTCAGATTTTTCATTTCAATAATGATTGGTAGATTGGTAGATCCAGTAGATAGGTAGAGTGGTAGATTGTATATTTCTTTATTGGGTAAATCACAGATCTATTTGTCTTTAGATTTTGTTACCAGAGGTGATTATGATCCTTTGGTGGAATCATGTTACCTTGATTTTTCAAGTTTTTTGAAGTTTTGCATTACTTTCTTCATTTCTGAAGTAGCAGTCTTCTCCTCTGGGCTTCTCTAACTGCTTTTGGGAGAGAGACCTTTCATCAGCCGTGATACAGATTCTGAAGTTATCACAGATCTCTTTTGGGTCCAAGTGTTACTTCTTGCCCCCTTGAATGGCTGAGTTCTTAAGCTTTAAGCCTTTTCTTCATCTTACAATGAAGCAGGCCAAGTGCTGACAGTTTCCCTTTTGTTTCCCAAAGGTGGTGCTAAAGCTCGAATTTATGGTCTCTCCCTGGCCTGCAGATTTGGCCAACCTAAGTGCATGTTCACTACCCTCTTCCAAAGTTCACTCTAGCTGGGAGCACAAATAGGTGGCCACAGGATAGGGAGGTTTGTATGTGAGGTACGCAGAGTGCTGGGAGTTTCTATGGACCAGTTGGGGTGACCCACAAGTGAGGTGTTCCCAGCAGCTTACAGGCAGATTTTTGATGGAATCTGTGATGCAGGTAGGATCTGAATCCCTTATTATCCTCTAATAGTTGTATTTGCAACTCTCTTTGTCTCACCCTGCCCCCAGTCATGTAGCTCATGATTCTGTACTCTCATGGGACAATAGAGAAAGGGGTTTCTTTGGCAGCATCAGGTACAGCTGGTGAAGCCAGGTATTCACTCACACGCTCTTTCTTTCCCTCATGGGACAAATGTGGTTAAAGAAGGTGTCCTGGTCCAAAGTTGTGATGTTGTGGGGAGTGGGTGAGTTGGATAAAGTCAAGCTGTTACTGTTACCACTATAAAGCATTAAAACTCATGTTTTTTTCCTCCAGTGGAGGGCTAGAATTTCTTGGAAACCTGGACTTCCACAAAAGTTCAAGGTTCTCTCCCCTCTAAGTGATTGTCTTAAGTTACTGTTTTCCAGTGTTCTTCAAGGGACTCATTGATTGGAGAGGGCCTGGAGCCAGTTTATAGACCACTGCAGGGTCAACAACTGGGACGAAGGACTGTCTGTTACTCCATGCACAGGTGTGTGACTCCTCTAGATTCCCTTTCCATATGTGGTTGAACCCCACATTTTTCTCAAAGGCACTTCTGCCCATGGCTGCCGAAGTTTTGTTGTGGGTGGATGACAAAAGTAGGGAGGTCTTAAACTGCAGTGATGGCTGATATCACTCTCTTTTCATTTTATGTTTTTATAATAGAAATTAAAATTTTGTTCCTAAGGTTTGAAGTTGTGCAGTATACATACAACAAAAAGTCTTGCTGTGGTTTTTACAAAGTTCTGTTTTATATCTAGATATATCAGAGCTGAGTAATAGGAATTTAAGTGTTATTTCCAAATTATAGCACTCCAAATTGTGAAACACAGTTCTTAAAAAGTAAAAAATCAACTCTGGGCAGCAATTTTCCTTGTACCTAGTTCTCAAGAAAAACATAATCATTTCATAGTTTTCAAATTGATGAACTAGATTTCACTTGCTATTTGCCCCGGTTTCTTTTCTGTTTATAATTCCTATGGAAATTTCGAACATTATCACAAGATGCTCTATATCAATTTGATTGGGGATGTGCAAGACCTAGAATAAATTACTTTCTTCTCAGTAGCTTTGCAGAAATAGTGGTCCCCGTAAACCTTCGCTCGTGTCTAAATTGCAGCCTAAGCCTGGTTATAAACACTGTACGGCACCTCAGTGGCTTGGTACCTCCTGTGCCTATTGCAGCTCTTGATTAGCTGATTGCCTACTGAAGTTACAGTCTCTCTAATTCAGCAACATAGGAAACTTCAACAACTTTCTGAAAAGCAGCTGTGCGAAATAAAGACTACTAGTAGGCACATAGAGAACTCCACACAGCCTTCCCGGGATAACACGAAGTACCTTTGTGTGAGGTGCTGTACTAGGCTCTTCACAGGCATCCCCTCATTTAGCTTTCCTAACAGTCTCAGAGCTCGGCGTTGTTATCCCATTTTACAAGTGAGGAGATGATCCAGGCTGCTGAGTACAGGCTCCACTCTAATAAATTCAAAGCCACCAACCAAGAAATAGGCCTTCAGTAGTGCCCAGTTCTCTAATTAGGTCTCCACAGTGTCTCTTTCAAAACTTATCTCCTTATCAGCCAGCTAACACCCCCAAATGTGTATGCATTCTATATTGTTATATGTTCATCTGTATGCATCCTGTATACTCTACATGTATTTTTATTTTCGGATATAAAGAGAAGCTGCTCGTCTCCTTTTAAGCCTAATCTTCCTCAATTTTAGCCTGCCTCTAAAAACCTGACATCTGTCCTTTCTCCCTCTTGTATTTTCAGTCCTCTCAAAAGTAGATCCTTGCTTTGATTTTGATTTTCCTAATATTTTATTATTAAAGTTTCCAACATACAGAAAATTGAAAAAATTGACAGTGAGCATTCATAAAATATTGTACAGTATAATTTAACTATTTGCTTTATCATATATCTATTCTTCCCTCCATCTTTTAGTCCTCTTAGGTTTTTCTGCATTTCAAAGCAAGCTACCGACTTAAGAGTATTTCCTCCCAAGCCTGTTAGCATGTGTATCATTAACAAGCTAGTTTAATAAGGGAAGAAAAACATATAACAGACATAATAAGCAAACAAAAGGATGGAAGAATATTCTTTGTATTAGACGAAATGATTGTTTTCCTAGAAAAATTCTAAATAACAATTCCTTTAACGAGTGAATTTAGTAAGATCCTAAGATAAAATGTACAGAAATCAGTTTATTAAAATTTAGTAACAGTAAACTATTGGAAAATAAAGTTTAAATAATTGATTCAATTTATATACATCAGAGAACCTCCAAAATAATGTGAAATAAATTTAATAAACCATCCTTAAAATGTTAGAAAATTAAAGAACATGATATAAGCGGAGACATTTGTCTTGGATTTGAAGACTCCATATATCAAGATGTCAGTTTTCTCCAAAGTGATCTATGATTTATAATTGTCATGTTGTATCTACAACTTTGTAAAACTAATAGTAAATATCATTTTTGATTTAAACAAAAATAGCTCCAAGTACTTTATTTTTTTTTTTAAAGATTTTATTTGTTTGTTTGGTAGAGACAGATCACAAGTAGGCAGAGAGGCAGACAGAGAGAGAGGAGGAAGCAGGCTCCTTGCTGAGCAGAGAACCCGATGCATGGTTCGATCCTAGGACCCTGAGATCATGACCCGAGCTGAAGGCAAAGGCTTTAACCCACTGAGCCACCCAGGCACCCCAAATCCCAAGTACTTTAAAAGAAGTTAAGAGTATGGTGCCTCACTGGCTCAGTTGAACATCTAAGAGACTGCTTAAGATTCTCTCTCTCCCTTTCCACCAGCCCCTCCCTGTACCCCCTACCCCCCCAAAACAATATGGTGATAAGAGGAAAAATAGGCTTTAACATTTACTATTTACCTTTTCTGAAACTTTTTTTTCCCCTAATATCCAGGATTCAGTCTGTTTTACTTTTCATTGAGCCAGAATAATTTTCTGTCGCATTTTTTATAGTGTAGGTCTAATGGCAGAGTCTCTTAGTGTTTATTTTTGTCTTGATTTTTTTGAAGGACATTTTCACTAGATGGGAGAGTCTAGGTTGAAGAGATTTTTTTTTTTTTATCACTTTAAAATTATTGCTCTGCTATTTGATGATGGTGATGATTTTAGTAGCTTATCATTTAGTTTCAGAGATCAGAAGTCTAAAATAGGTTTGACTGGGGTAAAATCAATGTGTCTGCAGGGCTATGTTCCTTCTGGAGGTTTGAGGGGAGAATCAGTTCCTTGCCTTTCCAGGTTTTAGAAGTTGTTTGAATTATTTGGCTCATTCCTTTTTCCTTCATCTTTAAAGCCAACAACGTAGCATCTTCAAATTTTACTCTGACAGTGCTTCCATCCTTACATTTTCTTTGATTATCTCCCCAGGTTTATTGAGATATAACTGACATATAACACTGTAAGTGCATAATATGATGACTTGATACACATATATATTGCTGTTTACCGCAGTAAGATTAGTTAACACATCCATCATCTGCATTTTTTTTTGCAGTGAGAATATTTAAGATCTATTCTCTTAGCAATTTCCAAGTATATAATCATTGTTAACTATATTCACCATGCTGATATTAAATCCCTAGCACTTCCTCATTTTATAACTGGAAGTTTAAAGGAAGTACCTTTTGACCTTCATTATTTTTGACAAGTCCTTGGTCATACATGTCCTTGTCCTCATATGTGTAATTTCAGTTTTCTTTTCCCCTTTTAAGATTTTTCCTTTTAAAATTGTTCTATTATTTTTAACTGTGGTAAATAAACATAACATTTTCCATCTTAACCATTTTTAACCATACAGTTTAGTGGTGTTAAGTACAGTCCACATTGTTGCAGCCATCACCACCATCCATCTCCAGAACTTTTTTCATCTAGGAAAACAGGAACTCTATACCTATAAAAAACTCCTCATTCCCCCTTCTTAGCCCCTTGTAACCACCATTCTACTTACTGTCTTAATGAATTTAACTACTTTAGGTACTTCATGTAAGTAGTGTCAGACAGTATTTCTCTTTTTGTGACTGGCTTATATTACTTAGCATAATGTTTTTAGTTAGGTATTTTATTTTATTTTTAAAAGATTTTATTTATTTATTTATTTGAGAGAGAGAGAGAGAGAGCGAGCATGAGAGGAGGGAGAGTCAGAGGGAGAAGCAGAGCAGGGAGCCCCATGTGGGACTCGATCCTGGGAATCTAGGATCATGACCTGAGCCGAAGGTAGTCGCCCAACCAACTGAGCCACCCAGGCGCCCTTAGTCAGGTAGTTTAACTTTGGATGTCATTATCTAACTGTGGGATGCCTGATGTTTTTTTTTTTTCCTTTGTAATCCTCTTACTCGATGTTCATTGATCTTAAATCTGTAAAATTTATATTTTGCACCAAATTGGGGGTTATTATCAGGCATTATTTTATGAAAGTTTTTTCCAATTCATTTTCTTACACCTCTCCTACCAGGAATCCAATTACACATATATTTGACTTGTTCCAGTTGTCTCACAAGCCCTTGTGTCTTCATTTTTAAAAACATTTTTGTCTTTTTATTTTTCAGATTGGATAATTTCTATAGAATGTCTTCGAGTTCTCCAGCTCCTTTGTCATCTTCATTCTCCAATTACAACCATCTAGTACATTTTGGATACTGTATATTTTAGTTCCAGAATTTCTGTTTTGTTCTTATTAACAATATCTCTTTTATTGCTAGTATTTTCCTTTTTATTCATTATAAGCTTATTTTCCTTTATATCCGAGAGCCTGGTTATATTCACTGCATTGAGTTCTGTGAGTTTCACAGTCTAGATGGATCCTTAAGAGGCTGGACTGTGTGGGTTGTCTTTTCTCTTGATCGTAAGTCCTGTTTTCCTACTTCTTGGTATAGTGAGTAACTGTGAATTGTACCAGAGGTTCTAAATGATTTAGGCCTTAGCCATAATGTATGTCCAAAATTGGAGCTTAGGCTGTCTTGTTCTCTCTTTTCTGAGATTGTCTCTATTAACTTTCTAGCAGTTGTCATTACCCTAGTCTTCTCGTTCTTCAATCCAGTAAAACTAGGATTTCCATGAGGTTTTAGGTATCCATTAAAGAGCCTGCTCTTAGTAAAAGCCCTAAAAAATAGGAAATTCCCTCAGTGCTTTACAACCACATCTCAGTTGTTGACTCCCTTCCAATTTCTGCTGTTTTTCTTCTCTGCCCAGCAACTACTTTTTTTTTTTTTAATTTTTTATTTTTTATAAACATATATTTTTATCCCCAGGGGTACAGGTCTGTGAATCACCAGGTTTACACACTTCACAGCACTCACCAAATCACATACCCTCCCCAATGTCCATAATCCCACCCCCTTCTCCCAAACCCCCTCCCCCCGGCAACCCTCAGTTTGTTTTGTGAGATTAAGAGTCACTTATGGTTTGTCTCCCTCCCAATCCCATCTTGTTTCATTTATTCTTCTTCTACCCACTTAAGCCAGCAACTACTTTTTATATTTTGTTCAAAGTTTATCATTGTTCTCTACTGGAAGTTTGGTCTGATAAGAGCAATCAGCCAAACCAAAAGCAGAAATTCCTCCCCACTTTTTGTGAATATAGTCACGTCTCTCCTTATTAAAAAAAAAAAATTTAAACAATGCCTGTATGCCCCATCTTTCAGCCTTTTTTACTACTCTTTACAAACTTCTAAACAAATGTTTTCTGTTCCCATTGCCACAATTTTCTCATTTTTCAACCCATTTCAACCTGTTTTTTCCCCTCTCATAATTTCAAAAACCCATCTAGTTTAAAAACAGGTATGTGTGTTCCTCTCTCCAGTGAATTTCTGCTCCATATCCAATGTACTCTTTTTATTTGATGTCAGCAATATTTGTTACTCATTGAATTCCTCTTTTTTTCATGGTTTCCCTGCGATAAATGCTGTTTTGTATTTTTTACGTAATTCTTTGGCTGCTCACTTAACAGGCTATTCTTATTGAACTATCACATGTAGAATATGGCTTTATCTTTTACTCTTCTGCTCATAAAACTTCCTTGAGTGACCTTATCCAAGCTTAGGGCTTCAAACACCACTTCTTAGTCAATGATTTCATTTATATAGGCTCAGACTTTTTCTGAATTTCAGACTTCTACATCTAAACACCTATCTGATCCTTATTCACAAATACTGCAAAGACATCTCAATTTGAGCATGTCCTATACTGAGCTTTTGATCTTCCCAGCTCTCAACTAGATTATTTCCAGTATTCCTTTTCTCAGAGTCATCTTTTCTGATTGTTTTCCAAGTTCTACAAGTGTTGGAATTTCCCTTGGTTCTAATTTTCTTTTTCAATCACCAGTTTAGTATCTTTGTCTTATGTTCCCTAAGACAGCTCAGTTTGGGGTTTATAAATGATGTATATGCTAATGATTTCCATGTCCAGACATTTGATGTGTTTTCTGATACAATCTTCACTAACTTTAGCTTATGATAAAAATAATTCACCAACTTTTCTGTTAAACCAACTGCTCCTTTTAGCTTCTTGCTTGTGTCAGGACTTCACCTGTTGTAAAACTGTGGAGTAAATTGACCTTTCCCTTTATTTTAAAACAGCCAGTTGTCAAGTTCTGGTCATTTTCTCTGATATATGTTATTTTCATCCTTCTGTACTTGCACCATTTGGTGTCTGTAATTGTACCTGCCACTAAATTGAGGGTAACAGACAGACTGTGTGCACTCATGGTTAGGCTCACTCTGATGGCACAACAGATTTCTAGAAAGCAAAACATAGTTATGTGTTTAAAAATATATATATATATATATATATAATATATATATATATATAACTTTTCATATTCAGCAGCCTAAGTGATCTAGCAACTAATTTCTATGCAAGAAAGAGATACATATAAATGTTTAGATTCAGACCACTAAGTGGCAACTTCTATCTATTCATTAGTTCAGAAAAATATTTACTGAGCACCTTATATGTGCCCATGGCATTTTTTTTTTTAAGGTACTGGGGATATAGCACAACAAAATAGATACCATGTCCCCTTGTGAAATTTACATTATACCACAAAGAGATGAATGATAAATGATAGGTAAAATAGTGTGTGTTGAATATGTGCTATGAATATGGGGAATTTGTTTGTTGTTTTATGTAGGATGATCATGGAAAGACCTCTTTAATAAGGGAACTAATCAGGGATAGGAGAATTCTAAGCAGATAACAGTATATGCAAGACCTGAGGCAGGAAGAAATGTGCCCATGGAGTGGATTAGGTAAATGGGAAAGTGGTAGGAGATGTCAATGGTGCATTGGTTTGGCATGGAGTAGGATAAGTCACATTGGACACTGGTGTGCTGCTAAATGTTTAACAGCTAGCTCCTTGGGGGGAAAATGAATAAAAAGCCCTGATTTGCACTGTTTATCATTTTCTCGGGTATAAATATCCCTGCCATGGCCAATTTTAAGCTACCAACACGAGATCAACTAGCTTTCAAAAATTCCTTAAAGTTTAATACATCTTGTGATCAGATATGTCCTCTCTGGCACATCAATGATGTAGAGTCTTATAAACAATAAGGAAATTTTCTCTTTTTTTTCTTCCTTCCTTCCACCCTTTCCTTCCTTCCTTCTCTTCCTTTCCCCTTTCTCCCCTCCCCTTCCCTCCTTTCCTCTCTTCCCCTCCCCTCCCTTTTTTTCCCTTTCTTTTGAGAAAGGAAGCCAGTGGAGGGTTTCAGAGGGATGACATGATGAGGTTTATGTTTTAACAGTCAGTTTAGCTACTGGGTTAGGAGTATTAATTACTGTTCATGTAGACGTTGGACTCTAAACACATGGCTTATAAAGAATTTTACTTGGCTTACATAGTGTTGGCTTACACATTGCTTTAAAATACTTTATTATCAATATTTTAAAATCTAGAGATATCCTATAAAGAATGAATTTCTCAAATTTTTTTTAGAAAATCAGAAGATGAGCATTCCTTCCTCTAATTCATCAGAGCTAAGGAATGGTAGGGTAGTTTTTAGAGTATGCATTCTCTATTTTGGCACAGGTTTTTTTGTTTTTTGGTTTTTGGCTTGCTTATTAATTTTAATTTTTATCTAGAAAAAGTAGAATAACAGCAAAAAGGAGAGGTGAAATAATATTTGATCAGACATTTTTAACCACTACAATAATATTTGAGAGTGTACATAGCTATCTACCTAAAGGATTTCTTTTTTTTTTTAAATTTTTTTAAAGGCCATTTATTTATTTATTTATTTATTTATTTATTGAAGGGAACTTGATTTTATTTTTTTTTCAGTGTTCCAAAATTCATTGTTTGTGCCCCATACTCAGTGCTCCATGCAATATGTGCCCTTCACAATACCCATCACGAGGCTCACCTCACCCTCCATCCTCCCCAAAACCCTCAGTGTGTCTCTCAGAGTCCACAGTCTCCCATGGTTTGTCTCCCCCTCCGATTTCCCCCACTCACTTCTTCTCCACCTCCCGATGTCCTCCATGTTACTTCTTATGCTCCACAAGTAAGTGAAACCATATAGTAATTGACTTTCTCTGCTTAACTTATTTCATTCAGCATAATCTCCTCCAGTCCCATCCATGTTGATACAAAAGTTGGGTATTCATCCTTTCTGATGGAGGCATAATACTCCATTGTATATATGGACCATATCTTCTTTATCCATTCATCTGTTGAAGGGTATCTTGGTTCTTTTTACCACACTCTTTTTTGTCCCTGAAGTGGAGTTTTAGCTGTGCACTTTTGCAGGTTTTTTGTTTGTTTATTTTTACTTGTGGAAGTGAGGAAAATGAGCTATTTTTTACAGTCAACTCTCTTACTAAAAGTGGCAAAATGAGAAGTGAAAGAGGGCTATATAATTCAAGAAAATTGAGCAAGCATATTTCTTTGCAGATACGAAGAGTATTTCTATGTATAATAAAACATGTCTACTTTGAGGGATTGTACTTATTACATCCTTATGAAACAAACCGTGGTAGGAACTATGGCTAGGTATGGGATAAGATAAATGCTTCCGCAACAGTTGATGTTAATTTTGAAATCTTCCCACCTCCACACACAAAATAAATTCCGTTGCATGAATGTACAACTTAGGGGCGCCTGAGTGGCTCAGTGGGTTAAGCCTCTGCCTTTGGCTCAGGTCATGGTCTCAGGGTCCTGGGATCGAGCCCTGCATCAGGCTCTCTGCTCAGCAGGGAGCCTGCTTCCCTTCCTGCCTCTCTGCCTACTTGTGATCTCTGTCTGTCAAATAAATAAATAAAATCTTAAAAAAAAATGTACATCTTATATCTATCCATTACCTAATTTTTTGATGTGTGAAAACAAGCCAAAACCCTTCATGGAATAAGAAAGTAACACCATGAACTAGATACACTCTTAAGATTTGAACCATAGGTAATATAATGCTTTGTTGATAAGTTGAGCACATCATTGAGGTGTCTGTTGTTTTTACATAGGTGTTAGGTAAAAATTATTTTGAATTGTTATAAGGATCTACTTTGTTTATGTCATTTAGGAGAAATTTTACTCCTAATTTTCGTAGGCCACCTCCCTCCTGCCTTGAAAAGATTGGATTCTGTAGTTAGTAACACAACACACCTAAACAGTGAATTTTTTAGGTAAAGTTATTCTTATATCATTATACATATCTATGTTCTGGTATACTTAGTCCTATTAATGTTGGAATTTGGGAAATTATTTGGCAGGGAGTAATCTGGCTTACAGTTTTATGGGAAATCAATTTCCAGACATTTAAATAACAGACCTCACTGTGAATACTATAGAGTTGAGGACTAAATTCTAAAATGGACTTTTCTGGTATCAAATTTTATGAAAATGAAATAATGTTGATATTGTGAAACACTAAAAATCCATGAATAGGATTTATTAAGTTGCAGTACAAGATGGAACTGAAAACTAAATATGAGAATATTATACTACCAAAATTGCACAAACATCTTGAGAAAAGTTACCGTCAGTATAAAAACAAATAAGCAAGGATTTTAACTGTGTTTGTAAGTTGTTAGCTGGGAATAATTCTTCCCCATTCCTGATGCTTCCTTCCTGGGAAGTGGGCTCCCTTGATGTAACTCCAGGCTTCTCTTCATCCTTTATTTATCCAGCTCCTAGAGAGAAGAAGTGTTTTGAGTTTTAGCACTGAGAAGAGTAAATGAACCTACTTGACTTAGCTCCAGTTTTATCCCTGTTGGGAATGAGCTTGTGTGTTCCAAGTTGTAAATCTTAACTTGTCAGGCTTTCTTCATATGGAGAGGCCTATCCAAGTCCAGCACTGCCCCACCAAACAAACCATGGCCTGAAGGCTATTCTCTATCAGTAACAAGTGATATTTTGGCCTCCTATTTTCTGTTTGGTTGTATTTCTCAGCTTGTTCTAAACTGGGTGTAGGATAAGGGTGCTCTTTATTGAGGAACGACTCTCAGAGATTTGGTTTATTCACCAGGGACCTTGAGAAATAAAAGAGGACACATCGAGGGAGAAGTTTTCAGAAAAAGATATTTGTCCCTGGCTTATAGAGTCTTATTTTAGGCCAAACATGTTTTTACACTTTTGCACGTGGCTTTGAACTTCTGTAGCCTGGGAAAGAAGCTCTAGCTGTCAGGAGGTATTTTGAGCTTGGCAGGTGACTGCAACTTCTGACTTATGCAGCTTATGTGAGAAAATAAAACACAGTCCATTAGCTGTGTTGGGGGCTGCAGGTAGAGACTGCTGTAGCTTACTGTTCAGGCTAACTTTTCTTCAGCTGAGGCAAAGATTCCATTGTAGAGAAGAGTTTTACATGCATTTTGGACATTGGTTGACACAAGAACA
Organism: Mustela nigripes; assembly: GCF_022355385.1. Lineage (NCBI taxonomy): Eukaryota > Metazoa > Chordata > Mammalia > Carnivora > Mustelidae > Mustela > Mustela nigripes. The sequence continues at coordinate 15,540,650 of NC_081571.1, forward strand.
TTTGCTACTTTTACACTAAAGGACAGCTGAATTCTGCATGTATCATAGAACACTAGAGAGGCCTTAGCTTTATACATTTAGTGCCAAGCCTAGTTAGGTAACCAAACTGGGATTCCAGGTTCTCTTCTCTTTCAGGATCAAGGAGGTCACTGTGGAGGGATTGACCTTGACTTCATGCGGCATTTCTGCCCATTTTTGTGACTCATTATCCCATCATAGAATCTCAGATTGGCTCTTTATTGATAGAAGTTCCAATGCTGACTTAATATCTGAGACTCTAACTGTGGCTTCACCATAAACTCATGTTAGATTTAATGAATAGGGTGACTCAGTGGCTCAGTTGTAAAGCATCTGCCTTTGGCTCAGGTCATGATCCCACGGTCCTGGGATCTAGCCGTATTAGGGTCCCTGCTCAGCAGGAAGCCTGCTTCTCCCTCTCCCACTCCTGCTTGTGTTCCCTCTATCGCTGCCTCTCTCTGTCAAATAAATAAATAAAATCTTTAAAAAAATAAAAGATTTAATGAACAGGTAAGAGATGTAAGCCCTTATTAGAAAGAAAATGCCATCCCCTTAAGACAGAAAATCAACTAAATGACGTTATTATAAATGCAGAGTCTTAGAAGGATACAAAAAATGGTCTATGTTTGGAATTGTTTGCCTCTAATAGTCCCATTTGCTTGGGAAAACAAGGAGAAACCAAAATGGTTTGAAAAGAGTACTTCAGTTTTACTATCAAATCTAGAAGCTCATAAAGATTAAGAAAATAAAGGAATATAGGCTGATTAAACTGGAGGAAGAGATTTTTTTATTTATTCATTCAAGAAAGAGGAAAGGGGAAAAAGTTATCCTGAATGACAAATACGCAAGCAGGGGGAAAGGTACCTAGTTTCTAACTGCCCTTAGGAAGGAAAGATATTTTTGTTGTTACCATATCAGAAGTTGGTGACTGGGATCCAAAGCAAGCTTGAGTGATTCCTCCAAGAAAGGCCACGTCACTGAGAGATGATTTCTGAAAGCCACAGGCCCTCAGTCAGAGCAATTGAAGAACCACTTCTTAGAGATTGGGACAGCTACCCCAAGTGGTTACAGAAAGTCTGGGCAGAATTAAGAGAGAAAATCCATATGAAATACAAAGTGTTTTTAAAATTTTTTAAAATTAATTTTTAATTAGTTTTTAATTCAAGTATAATCAACATAACAGTGTTATATTAGTTTCAGGTGTATAGTATAATGATTCAATAATTTTATACATTACTCAGTGCAATGGCGGTGCCTATTTGTCCATATGCTATGATTCTGTCTCATCTGAAAAGTACTTTTGGGAGGGAACTTAATGACTTTAGCCAATAAATTTATGAAGTGAGGATCCTAAAGGAAAGTAGAGGAAAGACATGAAGAAATCTAGATGTGATAAGGTGTGATAAGAGAGCAAGTCCAGGCTTTGGCTAATTGTGTGTTGGAAGAATCGTTCCAGGGAGGCAGGGATTATCCATCTTGTTGAGAATAAAGCAGACAAAATTTGAACAATAAACCCAGAACTTACTGATTTTGTCATTATTACTATTATTATTATTATTATTATTAATGCAGGGTAGTTATAAAAATAACCATCTGGCCAGAAAGTAAAGATCAAGTATAAACAGAGAGAGGCACTTTGTCCCAGCAAGCAGCATTAGCTCCTACGTGGATTAGAGAAGGAAAGGGCCCCTTTGAGAATGAGATTAAGTTGTTAAGGAGCTCAAATAGGATTCCTGCAAGCTGTCAAGAACCACCAAAGGGAAATTAAATACCAGTGCTATGTCCTAGCGTTTCAGAAAAAGACATAGCTGGGGGGCGGGGGGGAAGCTACTCAGATCCTGGGACATTTAAAACTGCTTTTCTTCAGCACATGAGCTTCAGAAGCATCAAAATCTCCTAGTGCAGGAATCTGTTGAGGATGATTCTTCAACTAAAACAAATTGGGAATGAAGAACTCTTCGCTAGGGGGCAGTTCTCAGGCAAGCAGTCCCAAAATACCTACTCCCAGGAGATGAGTATGGTTGTGTCACCAGACAGAGCCTGTCCTCAGGGTATTGTTAGGGGCCCAAGACTCATTGGGAAAGAGATTAAGAAGTACTGGATATGCTGGGTGTGTAAGAAAGCACCTGAAGTGAGCCTCGCAGAAGTGCTGGTCCCCCTCACCCCTGCAGTTGTTTTTGAGGAGAGGGAAATGCCTCACATGACTCTGTGTGAGGAGGCAGGAATCAGAGATGGATCTATTTTCTTCACAAAATGTAAATGTGAAGAAATGTAAATGAAAATGCTAAATGTGTAGTCTCAAATAACTTCTTGTCGGAAGAATTTTCGTGGTTTGGCTTAAATAAACAGGTCATGGAATCCAGACAGTTGGTCTGGAATGATAGACTTCCTGCTGAGAATGAGGCCAAGAATATTTTCCTTTCCTCTCAGATACCATCGGATTACTCCTGGGGTCTTGGCAGCCCTGGCTCTGGGAATGTAATTTTCCCTGCGCTAACTGATTTAATGGCAGGAGAATGGCTTTCTGTATTAGGCAGATCTGGAAAAGCCTGTGATAATTCTGTGTGGCCTGTTAACTCTTTGGATCTTTAGAAGTGAGGCTTCTGAGAAACCAGGCCTTGAATTACTATAACTTCTTAGGCTTTTGAAGCTCCAGACCCATTCCAGGGAAAGACTGCTGTAGTTGCTGAAGGGACCCCACTCTCTCTCCTAAGGCAGAAAATCTCTTGCTGAGCCTGTGTAGAATAAGGAATTGAGGGATGAGTTTTGTTTTGCAGCTGAACTTTGCACTTGGAACTTTAACACACAGGACAAGAGAATTCGATTTTAGACTTTAGTTCTTTTGGGTTTTAATGTCTTCAACTTGTAAAGGAATTTAATCCTGGGACTTTAATAATAGAAGGGAAATCGTGTTCAAATATGAAGCATCTCTTTAAAGGCATTTTATTATTGAAGTATCTTCAAGGTAGTATTCAGTCTGTGCTACATTGGACAACGTGCCTGGACATAATTTCGAACAGAAAATAGAATAAGAAATACATTATCAGTGTGGAGTGGACTCAAAGTTGTTATATATGTATATAATTTTTTTTAAGATTTTTATTTATTTGAGAGAGAGAGAGTACACGCGGAGGCCGGAGGAAAACGGAGAAGAAGTAGACTCCCGCTAAGCAGGGATCCTGGCCCAGGGCCATATCCAGGACATTGGGATCATGATCTGAGCTGAAGGCAGACGCTTAACTGACTGAGCCATCCAGGTGCCCTTCAAAGTTGATATATTAAATGTGTTGTCCTGACCCACTGCAGATTCTTCTGGGGACAACATTTAAATATTTAAATATTAAGGAGCTTCAGCTTTGCCACTGGGCCCAGGAGAAAACCCCAAAGAGCAGAGATTGGTGTAGAGTGTGGTCTCATGAAGGTCGGAGGCAAAGTTCTCCTGAGCGAGAGATCCAAACCTCTTGCTGACCAAAGCCTTCATGCTTAAGTCCAGAGAATTAAGAGAATGAAAAGCTGGGAGATGTGGACCAGGTTCACCTCTTCCCCACTCCTGGTGCTTTCTTCTTATGAAAGGAGCTCACTTTGTTCTAACTCTGGGCTTCCCTCTACCCTGTTAATCCCTTTGTCTCTGCCAAGATTCTTTAGCCTCTGAGTTCAGTTAGTAGGGCATGTTCAGTTCAGCTCCCATTTTCCTCCTTTCAGAAGTAAACATGCATTTCCCTCTGTTAGGACACATGGGAGCCCTTCCTGTTCCAGTGCTGCCTTACTAGATCAGTAAGTCTGTTTCTGGAGTTCAATGTTAGTGTCAACATATAAGTCAAACCCTCCAACTTGACCTCTATTAGTTATAAAAGTGATGTTTTGGGTTATCTTTTCTCTTTTCTCTTTTCTCTTTCTCTTTTTCTGATATAAATCTTGGGTCTCTTAGGTCTTACAGCCTAGTTTGATTAGTTTTTCAAAGTTCTTAATTTTCTAATTTGAAATGCCAGTCAATTTAACAAATAGTTTTTCAGTTTACTTACTAGGAAGTTATTCAACTTACTATATGTTATTGTGCTAGGCCCTAATGATACAGAATAAACAGTATCTCATTAGATGGTAACTATTAACATGCTTATGTATAATATTATAAAAATATATACACAAGTATATATACACAAAATATATACAAAATGCATAAATACAAAAATATATAATACAAAATATAAATACAAAAATATGTAACACAAAGGAAGAAGTGATCAGCCTGTGTGGTAATTTGGAGGTAGGCAGCTTTCAAGAGAAGGAAATTGTGGAGCAAAATGGCAAATCAGAGGAAGCTTATTTTTGGTAGAGAGAATAATACATAATAAACACATGGGGTTATGACATGCATGTATTATTAGGATACTAAAAATAGCTGATAATTCCCAAGCACAATTTCGTCCCCTTTCCCCTTTCCTGTCCTGTCCTGTCCTGTCCTGTCCTGTCCTGTCCTGTACTTTCCTAGCATTATTTCTATGTTAGGAGGTAAGGATGGCAAGTAGAAAGGACCAGAGCATACTCTTCAGGAAACTTAAATTTAGACATTATCTTACCAATGCAGAGGACTAACAGGCTCAATCCAAAGAGTGATGTGTTGAAGTTAAGAAAATGAAGCAGTTAGACCAAATGATTTCTACATTTCCTTCAAGGTTTTGCAGTTTTCTGATTATTGTTTTAGGCCTTTGGCATAGATTTAGAATGTTTCTCAGTTATCCTAAATCAACTCCTTACCACAATACATACATAAAGTAGGATTAGGCTTTGCTATATATTTGATATCTCTGATAAATAATAACATGGCTTAAACATGAGAGAAGTTTATTTCTCATGTAAAATCAATTTGGGAGGCTAGTCTGGTAATTTTACAAAACCATTGGTAACCAAGGCCCTTCTCATTCTTCACTCTACAAACCCTAGAGTACAAATTTTGTCCTCATGTTTCAGGATGACAGCTGGAGATCTAGACATCATGCTTGCATTCTAGGATGGCCGCAGAGAGAAAGAAACTTAAGATTTCCTGCAGGTACCTCCTATACTTTTACTTATATCTGGATGGCCAGAATTTATTTCCCTAGTCACATCTGAAATTGGAGAATAGCTGAGCATGTGGCCGTACTGAGCAAAATCCTTTTTTAAAATCAGAGAAAAGGGGTGCCTGGGTGTCTCAGTGGGTTAAGCCTCTGCTTTCAGCTCAGGTCATGGTCTCAGAGTCCTGGGATTGAGCCCCACATCGGGCTCTCTGCTCAGCTGTGAGCCTGCTTCTCCCTTTCTCTCTGCCTGCCTCTTGGTCTATTTGTGATCTCTCTTTCTCTCTCTCTGTGTCAAATAAATAAATAAAATCTTCAAAAAAAATCAGAGAAAAGACAAAATTAATATTGAGGTAGAGCATTATCTGTCTCTTTTCCAGTCGTAAAGAAATGAGGTATCTATTTATTGATTTAAGTGGAAACAAAAGTGGTAGGCTATCAAATACAGAATTTATTCTATTGTTTTTGTATTCTGTATTTTATACTGTATTCTTCTCACAATTTATTTTGCTAATTCTAGCTGTTAGTCTCACCTTTTTTCTTTAAACTATAGCACCATGGCCCTGAAACTCCGTTTATAAAACACACAACATACATCCTCAAATGCTAAGTGCATGCTTGGTATACCATTTATGGCGATAGCATTCTTCTCTGACTCCTGACATTTTGGTAAGCTGTTTTCTTCCAAAGAGTACTAAGATACTCTTCTCTGTCTTATGTCTACTAATTCTTTGGGGTTCTGTGTCACTGATGTTTTGCCTAGAAAGTTAGGTTAGGACCCCTCCCTTGTCAAAATGTCCACATTATTTTGTTATAATAACTTCTCTATTGCCAATCTTCCTAACTGGAATTCAGGGAAAACAGAGAGGAGCTACATCTGTTTTGTTCCCTGCTCTAACCTTAATGTCTAATGTAGTGCCTGGAAAATGGATGCTAAAAAAGCTCATTGAAGGAATAAATGAATATAAAGGTGCATGACTAAACCCAGATGAAAAGGCATTCAAGTTCTTACTGCTGCAAAACAATGAATGGTTAAGTGTGGCATTGATTACACAGAGGTGGGGAATTTGGGTATGCAAAAATGTAATAATTTTTATCCAACTGAAATTAACATTAATGTTGAGTCCCTTTTTCTACTTGGTATTTATCTTAGGCAATTCAGGATAGACTTAGTCAAATTGTGGCTTTCTCAGTAAATTCAGGGCCCCCCTCTTCTGATTCTGCATTTCAGTTGTGAGGAAGTTACAATACATCAAGACATAAGGAAGAAAGTGCACCTGGGCTGCTCTCTGCCCAAGCTGAGAGCTGGTGAAATGCTCTATTCTAACTGATCCTTGGGCTCTGTGACTTTTCCACTGTCGCATCTACGGTCACATCTGGGTTCCCATTGGTCTTTAGTTGCTATACTCCATTGGTACACCCTTCAGCCCTTGAGATGTCCCAACCTGGGGGATATGATGAATGTGTGAACTTTAACAACCCCATGTCTCTCAAGGGGGCACGGGCAAAAATAAAGCGATTCTTTTCCATAATGGGGCCAGAGGAAACTCTGAGGAGCTTTCTCAGGCACCTCCCTATAGACATTCCCAAGGCATCATCTCTACCTACTGTCATCTTGCTGAGATAGATCTCTATGTAAGGTTTGCCTCTTGCCTAGTCTCCAGTCAGAAAGTGGGGCACTGGTCTCCTCTTCACTCAGAGCCCCAAACCTATCTGACATTCCTTGCCCCTCACCCTCTCCCAAGAGTTTTGGCCCTGGTGATGATGGTCCGAGGGCAGGATCTCTTTTCAAAGATTCCCACCATCTAACTCCATGGTTCTTCTCTCATATCTCGGACTTTTCTCTTGTACATTTTTATCCCTCCTAAACTGCTTTAGCCAATCTCACATGCTTTCAAGTTTATTGTGTATGGTACAAATGCCACCAGTAGCATCATGATTTTATTTGATACTTGAAAGTGAGGCTTTTGAGGCTCAAAAATAACCTTTTGCTTCATCTTTGTTGCAAGTTTCAGAAGTCTACTTTCAAACTCAGAAGCTGAGTGTGAACTCTTTTCACTTGCCCTTCTATCCTTTCCCTGAGGCAAGACCTAAATGCCCAAAAGAGAGGTCATGGAACAAAATGATAATTTTGAGGGAAAAAAAAAAAAAAGTTGGCTTATTAACAGATTAACTCAACATATTTACAATAGAAACAGTTGATAATCACTCTAATGCCCCCAAACGATAAAATAGCTAAATAACATTATAATGGAGAGATATAAAATCATTGAATATTTTAAAGTATTTTTAATAATATAAAATTTTTGTTTTAATGAGTGAAGAGAACTGTTTATAAAAACAACTGTACAGGGGTGCCTGGGTGGCTCAGTGGGTTAAAGCCTCTGCCTTTGGCTCAGGTATGATCCCAGGGTCCTGGGATTGAGCCTCATATCGGGCTCTCTGCTTAGCAGGGAGCCTGCTTCCTCCTCTCTCTCTGTCTCTCTGCCTGCCTCTCTGCCTACTTGTGATCTCTGTCTGTCAAATAAATAAAAATAAAATCTTAAAAAAAAAAGCAACTGTACAAACATCAGAATTTTATAAAAGTACTCAGAAAAATCATGAGGAAAAAGAGCATAATTTTAGCAGTGATAGGGTAGCAGGACTGTTGGTAATTTCTATTTTCTACATATTCTAATTTTTCCATCTAAGGAACATGAATTAAAATTATGTTTATATACATTATGTATATATGTGTGTGTATACATATATATTTTTTTTCAGTTTGAAATAAATAATAAAATTTCCTAGAGACAGGCCAGGCAAATAACATCCTTTATATGATGATGGATGAATAAGACTTACTTTTATCTGGGTGTGTTACATCTATTTTTTAAAAAGGGAAAAGACCCAGGGGAGAAACCTAAAGTATCAAAGTCCCCCATAAGGAAATCAAGGGAATAATAATATGCAGGAGGAGGAGAGAAGTCCATGGCTTATTGCTGGGGCAGGTTACTGCCTTCAGATACTTGCTCATATGTGGGTAGATCTTGTTCTCTGTCACTGCACAATCATATTTAAAAACATATTCTACATTATAGAGCAAGAAATTATGGTACCTAGGTACAATGGAATATTATCTTGCCCTAAAAAACGGAACTCTAGCTATTGTGACAATATGGATGGACCTCGAGGGCATTATGCTAAGTGAAATAAGAGAAAGACAAATACCATATGTTTTCTCTTAAATGTGCAGTCTAAAAAGGTTTTTAAAACCAAACCAAGATTCAAAGAACAGATTGGTATTTTCCAGAAGTGGGGCTGGGAGGGATGGGTGAAGATATGGGTGAACTGCTTTTGTTTTTAGTTTAAATAACTTGAATTTTAAAAAAATAACTCCAGATATTTGAGTTAGTTATTTTATTTCTCCCTAATTGTCCCCACTCCAAATACACATTCCCTGTTGCTACAGACATTCATGTTGTGACTCCCAGACTCCTTGTCCCTCATCTTGCTGTCTCCGCATGTGTTTCTTCTTATCCGTCAGCTTCTTAGAGTGACACTGGACTCCATATGTGTTCTAGGCCTCTCTGAGGATAAACTCCATGTTCTTTCCCTCTAGGCTAAAACAAGGAGAGAAAAGAGAAAAATCAGATGTGTTATGTTTATGTCTGTAGCATGATCTTCTGTCTGTAGTCATGATTTTCCTCCAATCAGGGGGAGGTTACTTTGGCAACAACCGTTTTATGTCCCTTTAAATAACTTCCTCCTGGTTAGTGATACCTCATTTTCATACAAGTCCTGCAGTGACTTCTTAAAGTAGCCAAAACTTTTTTTTCTCTCTTATTACTTAAGAAACATATCTGAACAGATCATATAATAGTTAAAAATATATTAACATACAAGAAAAACATACCAGTTAAAGGTTACATGCTGATTTCAAGATTTGTTAGAATAGTGATAATAAACTTAATTCTAATGTTTGAATTATTAATACCGATAAAGTCATTTCTTTTTTGACAAGCATACTAATTGTTGCCGATTGCAGGATGGCTTGGAAAGGGGAAGAATTTTGACATTTTCATGTTTGAAATAACATGTAGAATCATTGCAGTTCATTGCTGTAGAGGCCGTTCATCTTTTAAGACACACACAACTTGACTCAGAAGATCCAAAAATGATTTTTCACTGAACACTCTGCCAACTCCAATTGTGCCATACAAAATGTACAATAGCCAATTATAATTGGTGACCTTTGCCATAAAACTAACCCCGAAAATGTAAGAAATTGTTTTTATGAGTAGTAGAAATGCCTAGTCAGGAGACTCTAAAAAAAACATTAAATTTTAGCTTTGGGTGTAGAAAGGTGCCTGCAAAAATATGCTTCTTGCTATTTCATATATTATCATATGAAAAGGTACACCACAGGGTTATTGGAAAAATGCTATCAAACAGTGTTGTAGATTTATTTAGTTCTACACGTCTTACCTTTAGATATTTTAAGATGAAGTGTTTGTCCTTTCAATTAATCAAAAATGTTGTTCCCTTCCAGTTAGCTGGGTCACTCGGGTCTCTATTCAGTCAGCATTTTCTCCGAGTTGTTTGGCTGAATTTCCATTACTAAAGAATTAGGTCTGGTAATTAAATCCAATCTCAGCAAAATTTTCTCAGGCAGTTTATTTACGTTCTATACAAAATGGAATCCCTTAGGGACAGAGAATTAACATGTTGTAAAGTATAATTCCAATGAAATCTATTTAACAGTTATTCTTGAAAGAAGAGCTTAAAGACTTCTCTTGATGTAGCTTCAATGTCTATGTACTTTCTTCCATTTATAGTTTCCATCTTTTATAGTTAGATGTGTTCCTGTATTTTCTACTGGTTTTCTACCTCAGTTAGTTATTTTGCTGATGATTTTATATAAATCAGTATATCTCCCACTGATTCATATATCTATATACACATGCACACATAGCAATATACTTAAAAAATGAGACAAACTATAAAAGGTTAAAAAACTACTTATGTATTGTATATTCCTGTATTTTTACTATTCATTCTCTCTCTCTCTCTATATATATGTATATATATATATATATATATATATATATATATATATCAGTGTATGTATTTTGATATGCATTTTCTATAGTTGTGTCTTAAATTTGAGTATTTTGATCTGATCTCTTCTTGCAACTAGCAGTTTAAATGTCCTGAAATGATATAGGAAGTAGGAAAATTAGGATCCAGAAATATAATGAGGGTTGCTGTTTTGAAATTACCTCTAAGGTCATTTTATTTGGTCCATTCCTCAAGTTTCCAGCTGCATGATTTCATCATAGAATGGAATTTATAAATTGCCTTCCAATGCTGTCAGATTCTATTATTTATAATAAACTCCTTGAGTTTCCAAGAAAGTTTAGAAAATGACTTCCTAGAAGTCCTTCAGGATAGTGTTTCCTACAGAGAACTTTGGTTTGTTTTGTCAGTTAATTGATTTTGATTTTGTATCTAGAAGTATTTAGAATGATGTTCTATAGTCACAAACTCCTTTTACTGACAGATTGTTTTTTGTCATAGTATTTATAACCACATTGTTATGGACTGAATATTTGTGCCCCCCTCATTCATATGTTGAAACCTAAGTTTCAGTGTGATAGTCTTTGGAGGTGGGGAGGTGATTAGGTCATGAGGATGGAGCCCTCAGGAATCTATTTATTCCCTAGAAGACACCTTAGAGAGCTCTCTTGCTTTTTGCATGTGAAGACAACAGTGAAAAAACTGTGATCTGTGAACCAGGAAGTAAGTTCACTAGATACCACCTCTGTTTGGCACCTTGATCTTGGACTTCCTAGTCTTTAGAACTGTGGGAAATAAGTTTCTATTGTGTATAAGCCATCTAGTGTGTGATATTTCACTGTAGCAGCCCAAATGACTAAGATACACACTGATGATTTATGGATGAAAGAAAAAATGAATATACACATACATATATAATATATATATTATATATATAATACATACATATATATAATACACATATAATACAGGTATGGATTTTATATATATAATACACATATACAGGTATGGATCTCAGAAAAAATCAGGTGGCTCAAAAATGATCATTTTTACCATTTTGTAAGTGAGTCTAATTTATATTCAGAGTCCTCACTCTGCTAGGTAGCAGACATTACATCTTTATCCATTTAGCACCCCTCCCCCCACAATCCAAGGCTCTGTTCATGGAAAAAGAGAGGAGCAGAGAGCAGGCAGAGTGGCTTTATGATATTCAGGCATTGAGAAGGTCATATGTGGTGTGGATCTTTGCCCTGACCCCTTTGACATCAGCTGAGATGTGCTCATTCCTGTTGGCCTTGGGTTATTTCATGTAGGTAATTCCGTTGTCTTCCTTTCCAAACTTATGAATGCTCTCAGCCACTGAGGGGCTATCAGTGCTGAGTCACCTCTTCCATATTAGTTGTTGCTCTGAAATGCTGTTTTGTGTAGTGAGAATCATTCAACTCTTATTTGACACTGAGTATGCACCCAGGCCCTCTATGAGACCATGTAAGATTCATGTAAGTTTCTTGTTCTGGATTTCCCAACCCACCACTATGTCTACTCTTTTCTCGCATGTATGCTGAGATTAGGTGCACTGGGATCTTGCCAATTTTCAGGGTTCTCCTGGGCATAGGGCACAGATTCCCTTTGCTCTTTATCTCTCAAATGTGTTTCCAGAGGTTTTTGTAACTTTCACCCCTCCTCATCCTTGTAACTTCTTCAGGAAAGGAGATGGCTCAGCAGAGGATACCTTCTCAAAGACATCACATCACTGTCCCATCCTCTCCCTCTGGTTTTTTTATATCTATCTTCCAGTTCTTGGGTTCTTCACCTAATCCATCTGAGAGGGGAGGGTTAAAAATGGCAAGATGGAGGGGTAGCATGATCAGAGATAATGAAGTGAATTCACCAAGGGTGAGTATGAGAAATAGTAGGCACTTGAGATTACCTTGGGAAGAATGGTGGAAGGTCAAGGGGTAAAGTGGAGATCTACTTAGAGAGTGATGGGGCTGAAACAAGACTGAGTAGATGCCTGATAGCCTGACCTTTTTTTATATACATAGTTTTTTTTCTTCAAGGCATTGGGAACCCTTTGAAAATTTTTCAGCAGAAAATGATATAACCAAGGAAATGGTATGGATTCTAGAAACTGTGGAAATATTTGAAAGGAACTGGCATAAATGGGATGTTTGAATGAAGGAGAACAGCTCAATGATTCCTAGACCCTAACTCAGATGATGGTGAACTTGTTTTGTAAGAAGAAGGGGAGTTCGGTCCTAGGAGTATTATGTTGCATAGGCAACTTCGGGGTATCTGTTATGCAACTGGAAATGTGGGAGTGGAGTTCAGAATAGAGATAAAACACAGGATGAAAAAAATGAATAATTGATTGTAGTTAGAACTGTAAGAAAAGAAGAGAGGAGATAGAGAAGATAAAAGATAGTCCTGCAGTAGTGAGGAATGGTCAGAAACTGAAGGAGAAAGAGAAAAATGGGAAAATGTAATGACATAGAAGCAGAGAAGGAGGAGGGTTTCCAAACAGGAGAATGATTACCATCATCAAATGTAGGAGAGTTTTCCAGGAATATGGTGCTTTTGCTGTCCAGAGTAGTCCTCTCCATTCAGAACACCAGAAAAGTCAGTAAAAATATGCAAAAATATTTTTAGAAGCATTGTTGAATTTCAGAGAGTTAGGCCACTTTATTTCACAGTATCTTCACTTGAGGGAGTTGACCTGGAAGAAGTACTTATTCTCTTGTACTCACTCACCCTAGTGATGTCTCTGGACTTGAAACCAGAGTGTGTGTTTTGAATGTGGGTGATGAAGGAGTGGGTGCTTGGGAAATTACAAAAGCAATGTAGAAGGACTAGGTGATGTAAGAAAATAATTAAATATCTTTTCTAATTCATGCCAGCAAAATCTGCAGGTAAATGACTTCTGGGGAAGCTGTATCAAGCAAGGAAAAACATAATTACAGATCAGACTCAATTTATCAATGCAGACACAGACCCCAGAGATTCTGGATCCTATGTGCTGGACCAAGCACCTGTAAGTAGTTCTCGATGTTGACCTGGCTAGCTGAGTGAAAACTGGGTTTCATAGAGCTCTGGAGTAAAGAAACTTGATTTGTCAGGAAATACTCAGTGCATTGTAGCCTGTGACTACAAAGACAGGAGTCCTTATTGCATTAATCAAGTGTGACTCCCATAGCAATGCCCTCCAAGAGGTCTCAGAAGAAATGGTCTTCAACAACAAGGATGAGGGGAGCACCTTTGAGAAGTAGTTCAGGGGTTCTTTTCTGTAGGCCTCAATAGCACTGGAAAGTGCTGCAGGAAAATGGACTCATAAACTCAGTGGAGATGGGAAGCACCTAGATGCCTAGGCCAAGTAATAGTGTTTAGTGACAGAGAGACACTGGTGAGGTTACTTTGAAAGGCAGCTGAGATAATGGCTGACTAGGAGAGTGTGACCCACGTAGATTTTGGAGGTGGTTAATTGATCCTGGATTACCTAATTACAACTCTCTACCGTCCTTCTTGATGTATTTAAATAAAAAACAAAAACATCCATAGGTGTGGTGAAAGAGGCCCAATGAGCTTTTATGATAGAGTAGTAGCTCCTGACCCAATATCCAGCCCTGAGCCACATCACAGACCTGGAGCCCCTTGAACAAAGGTGGGTCTGGGACCCCTCAGAAAGGACATACTAGAAAGTCATGAATGTGTACTCTATACACTTTAGGCACCAGTAGTTCCTTAAACGCCCTGTAGCCATTTACCATGGTAAATAGATCCTGGAGAAAGGGAAATACCCAATTATTCCAGCAAAGATGTCACAGTGGTTCTAACTCAGGCTAATTTCTGGAGACCCCAAATTCTACTGATGCCTACCAGGAAAAATGGGGGTTTAAAAAATCCAGATAATAGAGTTTTGACTCAGATCTGCCTCACTGTGGGTTCATTGGGTTATTTACCTAGTTCCTCCTTTAAGTTTGGATTAGATATGTGTGTGTATAATTATACATAAAGATAAGTATACATATTACATAAGTCAGAATAGGTATCCTGACCTATATTCTTCATTAGTTTCTGATTCATGAAGTAAGGACTATATGGTAGGAAGGGCCAAGTGGAAGTTAAGCTACAGTATGGGAAACAAGGCATGGTTGATGTCTATGGAATTCACTAAATTTATATCTTTATCGCAGTTAGCAGTTAGCTTTATGGAATGGTGCAATGAACTATGCAATACTCATTTTAGTGCCAATGCCTAGTGAAGTTGGATACTGTCTTAGAGAATTCAGAATGTGTTCTAAACTGACAACTGAAACATGGTGTTCTTTCTCTCATAGCCAGAATGTGCATGTCCAAGATTAATGAACTGGAAGTGGGGTGGATTCTCTACCTAGCATACCTAATGACCCACTTATAAAACTTGCTTTCTGTCCTGTGACTCTGGTTCTGTTAGTTTAGTCATTTTAGTACTCCAAGAGAAATACTTCTTCCCAAGAGTATCACAGTAATTTTCAACCAAACTGGAAATTAATATTGGCCATTTCAGACCACTCAAGCTTCTGGGAAAGCAGAGGAAAAGGAGGACCATAGTGGTAACTGGGGTGATGGATTCTGACTATTGAGAAGAAATATAGTTTCATTTATTCAAAAGAGATGGAGATGAGGTAACTAACAGGTAATTTATTCCCTGGGCAGCATCCTATTATCACTCTATCAAACAAAATAAGTATTGAAAACTCAAAGTAGTCCCTTCTAGGTTAATACACAGGACTAAGATCCCCCAGTTGGGAAAAATTTGTGTCATCCATGTGGCTAAAGACCCCATAGCAGTTACAGTGCTGGCTGAAGATGAAGGGAAAGCAAAATGTGCGATAGAGAAATTCTAACTATCAACTCCATCCCATGGCCATGGTGTCCTTCCTTGCCATGTCATATGTAGACCTGTATATTTTCACTAATTTTCTTTTTCTTTCCTACCTCTTTCCCATACCGTTTCTAAATAAATTTTGTTGACTAACTTTACATTTCAGGTCATATGCTGTAGAATATTAAGGAGGCATTCAACAGAAATGGAGGAAAAAAGATTTCTCGGTAATCTTAGACTTTGATCTAGAGGCAGTAAGTAGCAAGGCTGAAGGTTGCCTTCCTTTGTTGGGAGAGGCTGAAAATGTCTTGATTGTTTGAGGGGCATTATGAAACAGGAGTATTTTTGAGTGAGGACTATATGTAGAAATCAGGTAAGAAGAGTAGTGGACTATGCTGGACATCTGCTATTGCTTGGCTACCCAGCATCCAAACACGCTTGTATTTATGGAAAATACCCCCAGATGGGAACCTTGGTGGAAGGGAAGTCTTACCTCCCATTATAGAAGTTAAAAGGGCCAGACACTCCTCCTGGTGCTAGGTTTTAACTCCATAACCTAGCCTGGAGCATTCCAGCATTCCTGGGATAGTGATAAAAAATTACAAACAAAGCTAGTGAAAAATACTTCCTGGTGCTAGTTTGGTGATTTCATGGAGCTCAGCAATGGCAGTGGCTAGTGTCAAAATTCTAGAGGAAAGGACTGAAGTGTCTGGTGGTGGCAACAGTGAGCTATTGGTGGTGGTAGTAACTGGTGGTGGCATCCTGACAGAATGTTCCTGATTCCCTGCTGTTCACTGTACTCTGGCTCTGCCCATTTTCTCAGCCTAGGCTTTCTAGCCTTCCTGTTGATTGAGTCAGCAACACAATATTCTTTTAATAAATGCCTTACTGCTTCATTATGTTAGTGATATATGGTCTCCATTGCTTGCAACCAAGAGCCTTGACCTTTACAAGAGTGATTCATGGATAACATTTGATTTCTATCTAGGGACAGTGAGCCACAAAAAAATCAAGGGCTACATGAAAACCACTGCAGATTTTTTATTTTGTATTATTGTTGTTCTTTTTACTCATCTACTTTTTTACATAACAAGTAAAAAATAGAAAAAGTGGAATAGTTTCCACTAATAGAAAATTAAACCCTTCTCAGGGAGATAAATGTTTATCTACAAAGAAGGATATTGTTGAATTTCTCTTGTGCCTTGTGCCTGCAAAGTTCTGCTTTTGTGTCTCCAGTGGGATTTATTTGTCCTTCTCATCTTCATCTAGTTCCACTCCTGGATGGAACAGGCCTGCAGGGCAGGAGAAGGTGAAGTGAGTGCTTTAGATTCTAAGAGTAAAGCGGAGAGAGAGAAAAGGATTTAGCATCTGGCCTTTAGGAGGAGTATCACAAAAATCAGACCTTTCTGCACTATGATGGTTAATCTCCTAGCATATGTCTTCTATGTTAATATCCTAAATAATTTTTATAACCTTTTTAATGCCACATTATAAAAGGCCCCCATATTATTATTCAAACTTTCAGAGGCTCCAGATTCCTCAAGATAGTCAGTGTAGAAAGCCTGCCCCTTATAAAGTCTGAGAGAAAGAAATATAAAAATCTAAGTCTTTCTTATCCTCATGTTTGCTAGCTTCACAAAGGGCAGGATCAATTCTTTGTTAAGTTGACAAAATACAGCAAGTGCTCTCATGGACTCTCAGAATTGCTAAGTTACTGGAATCTGATTCTTAAACGTATACTCAGAATATTTTGATTTCTATTTTGATTTTTGGTGAAAATGTTCTCATAGGATATGTCTGATTAAAAGCAATTAACAGTTCAGTTTCAGAAAAAAAAAAAAAATCCTTTGGACAGGGGCAGTGACGGGCAAAACAACACCTGGCTATCCTCCTTAGTTTACTTCCAGCACCAAATGTCTGGGTGGGCTTATTTTATTCTGAAGGAGATGAAACACAGATAAAATAATGGGATTCCTTTAATCTCTTTAATTTTCTTTTGTGTGTTTAGAATGGGGAGTGCTGGAAAGAGGGGCCTATTTTGTTGGAAATTCCAAGACACAGGACATCTCAAAGATGGCAAGATAAGAAATAGCTGACATCATGTTTCTAAATATACGATTCTGTGCAACAGCTACCTGGAGAAAAAGCAGAAAGGTTGGGGAGGCAAAATAATAACTTTTCGCTGCTGGAAGGCATCCATGTTCAACAGTCTGTCAGGAAGAGACAGGTGGGGCTGGCTCACCACCTGGGGTGAGGGCTGGTACGGGGTTTTTATTAAAATTACTGCACAGGAGCAGAGAAGATAAACACTCAGTGGGCGTAGTGGAACTGCCAGACCATATGTTTGGCTCAGCTAAGAAGCTCCTTCTCCAGAATAAAACTACCTAAGGCAAGCTCCATGTGTTTAAAAAAATCTTGTGTACTAGGCAAATACATTCCAGGATTTAGACATAAATTTTGTATGCCACTGTATCTTTAGTGCTAATGTCGGATTTGTGATCTGGCTGTAGAGTCATTTGAGGTGGCATGGCAGGGAGAATGTAAACTCAATTTTGGGATACCGTCTGGAGGATGAGAAAGATGTGAAGTGGTTCCGTACACTTAGCATCGTGCCCAGCATAGACTCCCAGGGCTAGAAGGGACTAAAGCTTTAGCCAGAGGTAAGCCCTGTGGGGTATGAATAAAGTCCCGAGAGGTAATGTGACTCATTTAAGGTCCCATGGCTAGTAGTGCCAAACTTCAAACCAGAGCCAAAGTCTTTATGACCTGCAGTCCTTTGCTCTTTTTACTAGAGAACATAGCTTCCTGCTTGTATTCATTTTCCACTTATATCCATCTCATTTTCACCATGAACACAGTGGCTTAAAACAGCACACATATATTATCTTGCTGTTCTAGGTCTGAAGTTGAAAACCACTTTCGCTGACTGGGTCCTGCTAGAGATGCTGAAGGAAGAATCTGTTTCTGTGCCTTTTCCAGCATCCAGAGGCCACCAGCACCCTTTGGCTTGGGGTCTCTTCCTTGTTACTTCACGTTTTTGCGTTTACCATCCCATCTTCTGTTCCTGACTCTGACTGTCCTACTCCCTCTTGTAAGGAGACTTGCTATTACACTGGCCCTAGCCGGATAACCCTGAATAATCTTCCATCTCCAGATGCTTAATTTGGTCATACCTCTAAAGTCCATTTTATCATATAAGGGGCCATATTTACAGATTGCAGAGATTAGGATGTGGACATCTTTGGGGCACTATTCTGCCTGTACTCCTACCTCTCATTATTCCCTCTTCTGTCTTCTGACACCAAACAGTAAAGAAGGCATAAAAGATTTTTATTGTCAAAACTATACCGTAAAACTCATTGAACACTGGGGTGGTTTTCTTCAATTGATACAGCACTTTTGCCTCGGTCCATTTCCCTGACCCACAGATCAGTGAAAGTCCAACATCATGCCTATTTTATAGATTAGTAAGGAAGGGGAAAGTTAAGAGATTTGTTGAATTAGACATTGGTTCTTAAGGCATATCTGCCTATACCAAGTGACATTGAACTGCTCTCAGTGCTTAGAGCAGTATTCAAAGTCCTTAGGTTCCTAATTTTTTTGGTTAAAATTCAGAGCAGGTGGCTTCATTTGTTCTTTCAACCACATTGTTTTCTTTTATCTCTATGGCAAGAGATAAGAGAATATTTGCCTAATATCTGTTCGTTTGACTTCATGTCCTTGGGTTGTGCCCATGGGCAGAGTGTGTTGTAAAGAAAACTTATTCTTAATCCTAAACATATTATGTAAGTTGCTGATTCAGAACAGGGAGGTGCCTGTTACCAAGAGCTATGTAGTGAGGAGGCTGTGGGAGAGGAGGAGACCTCATTAGCAAGGGAAGGTTGTCACCTTGGAGAGTTCCATCATTTCTGAGCTTTTTCACTGACAGATTAAGCTTGTCTCTCTCTGAATTCCTTTCTTGGAGAATGATTGGAGAGAGAATAAAAATATTTGCAATTTATATGAACTTTACCAGTCTTCAAATATTCTGAAAACCTGGCATTATATTTTATTAAAAACAAATATAGTAGGTACTCAATAAATGTTTGCTGAGTTTTGAATGAATGAATCTCATCATGGGTTGATTGATTCTGCATGAAAAATACATGAAGAATGTTTTCATTTGGGCTTATTTGCTTCTTCTACCTTTGATGATGACTTAAAGAGTCACTTAACTTTTAAAGTTGAGCTAAACAAATGTAGCCTCATAGAAATGTGCCAGATTTGGTATGCTTAGGAGACCAAGTTGAGGAAAATATTTTGCTGCATTTTGCTAGGGCCTTAAAGAATGTTTGAAAATAGTCACAGAGTTCCTTCTATGAATCCAGTGTCTGAGTGACCGGCTCCTTATATCCAGGCTTCTTGTGTGGGAGGGGCCAATGCCAATTTTCAAGGGTATTGGGGAATCTAAGGACAACCATCACATTAGAACCAAAAAATGTTTGAGTACCCAACATGTCCCAGTCCTTTTAGAATGTAAACTCTCTAAACAACTTTGTGAAATAGGGATTTCTCTCATTTTATAGATTAGGAAACTTTGAAGGAGGTTAAGTGACCTTTGACAAGCTGGAAAATCTCAGTATTCTGAAGCCTGTGTATTTCAGCACCGAATCAAGTATGACTTTGACTTCATGGTGGCTTACTTGTATGCCAGAAATCTCTACTAAATGAAAAGACTGAGAAAAAAATCCATGGAGTGTCTGAAAGGAAGTGAGGTCATAAATTTAACACATCTTCAAAAGAAGGTTTTATGGTGACAAACTGACAGAAAGGAGGGGTTTAACTTTCATGTTTGTGAACAGCCACAGAAGCAAGAGCTCTCCTGCATCTCAGGTCCACATCTACTCATGAGGGACTCTACAGTCCCTTCCCCCTCTTTGCTTGCTCTCCTCCTCTTTTAGATGGGATTAATGACAGTGTCTATTTACAAGACTGGAATGTTTACGAAAGCAAGGAGAATAATCCATGTTAATCCAGTTTACGGTGTGCAGGAAATCCTGCAGGAAATGCTAGTGGTAATTATTTGGAGGAAGTCAAAGTCCTTTTCACTTTTTTATTCATTTTAATTAGAACTAGTCTTTCTTTAAGCCTTATTTCTCCAAATCACCCAAGATTCTGGAATTTTAGATTATTATTTTGGGGATGAATACACAGTTTCAAAACATCCCATTTTGGTCATTGTTTTAATTTATGTGCCACCACCCACTTCTGCACCATGTGTAGAAAAATTATATTCTAGTTATGATGAGTCAATAATAATAACAGAGAATGACTCAGTCCATGAGGAAGTATGTGCTTGGAAAATGTCCTTCCAAAAGGCAAACCTGAATAAAATCTTTCACTTCAAAAATGGAAGCAGATAAAGGAAGTGGCTTGTCTGATTTGAGTGTACTTTCACCGCTGTATATGACTGTACTTTCAGGTTTCTTCCCTTCCAAATATTTCTTTTGCCGGTGTCAGCTAAAGGTAGGGAACATTGACCTTACAGGTGGTCTAACACTTTTACTTTCATTTCCTTCGGTGCATGGAGCAAGGATTGCCAATGCCTACCTGTGCTTTTGGTATTGAAAATTCAGCAGGGTACCATGACTTTATCAGAGTCTTCCAAAAGGCCACAAGATGGGGATGTTACTCTACAAATTTAGATCTTTTAACTTATTCTACAAATAATTATTGAGTGCCTACTGTGTGCTTGGCATTGTGCCAGGTTCTGGGATTACAGTGATAAGTAAAACAGACCTTGCCCAGTGGAGTTTTCAGTATCATAGAGAAGGTAAATGTTTGAATGTGGATTTCTCAGTCTGCTTAATACTGTCCTGACAGAAATGCAGGGGACTATAGGCATGGATGCTAGGGACCCTAAGTACAATTTGAGAAGAGTCTGGACAGAGCTCTTGGAAGACTCCCCAGAGAAAATAGTGTCTATGTTGAGACCTGCAGCATGACTAAGCATTACCTAGGAGCAGAGTTCTAATCTCCACAGGGGAATGGCATGCCCTAGGGCCCAGCAGGGAAGGTAAACTTGGTTCTTTGAAGCAACTGAAAAAATGTTAAATTGTAGTTGAGCCCAAGAGTAGTGTTGAGAGATGGGTCTAGGCCATGCCATGAAGGGACTTGAATGTCATGTTTTTAAGGATCTTTTTTAGGTTAGTGGGAAAGTGGTTTCTCTTATATTGGTTTGTTCACCTGGAAGGTCTTTCTTATCCTTTCCTGACTGGCACAGTCCCTGTCAAATTTCACTGTACATGTGTTTTCTAGGAATCCTGATCCCTTATCCACCATGAGTGGGTTCAGCCCCTCATCTTTGGCACAGTATATTCTCCACCTAGAATTTAGGCAGTGGTCCTCAATTTTAACAGACAGGGCTCAGATATAGCTAATTGCTACTTGACTCCTACCACTCCTGTTTTCTAAGTTCTTGGCTTCAGATTCCTGACTTAGAAAATGAGGCTAATAATGGCAGCCATGTCATAGGGTTTTGTGAAACAGCCTAAAAGTTGGAAGTGCTTAGCATAATACCTGGTACCTAATATGTGTTGAATAAATATTAGCTATTGATATCAGTTATGCTTAATGTTAGCTGTTGATGTCCATTATCCTGGATTTTAGTTTCTTAATTTCTCGTCTCCTTCTCCTATGATCTTCTAAAATTCTGGAGGACGAGGACTATACCTTGTCTTACCCTTATTACTCCAGCTCCTACCACCATTACTGGAACAAAGGAAGTACTCAGTCAATGATTATCCAATGAATGAGGATATTAATTGTGTGACTCACATTTATTTTACATTTAGAACTATTAATTTTAAGGTGATAGAGTTGAAGACTGTGTGTAGTGAAGCCCCTTTGTGATCTACCTCATCAGGAAATGGGAATCCTCCTGAGGGCAGAAAACATGAGTGATTTAAGGCTTTAAAATACTCATTGTCTTTTCCCAAGGTTTTCTTGAAACTAAATCAATGTCAATTGCTTTCTGAATTAATGAGTGATTTAAAAAAATTCATTTAACATTGAAAACTTTAACTTGTGAGAGTCTCCACATTTTATATTATTTTTTAAGCAATATGAACACATATTCAGGAGCATATAAATTTGCTTTTACTTGATTTTTAAACTTAGCTATAGAGACTTTACTTAATATAGTCAAACACTTTGGAACAATATAATTCATTTTAGTATTTCTAATATATGAGGTGGTGCTAAACCAACTTTTAGAAAGGTGGCTTTTCTTAGTAGTTGAAAGAGCATGAGATTATAAACCTAGAGATCTAGATTATACTGTTGGATCTTCGTTAAACAAGCTTTCCAACTTTAGAGGTCAATTTTCCTTTTATGAACCTCCATTTCGTTTCTAAACTTGGCCAGATTGAGCTGGATTTCAGATAAGATTCTCTCTGAGTTCCTAAATCCCATGATTTGATATCTTTCTGTGTGGATGATGAGCCAATGAGCTTCTGGCAAAACAGATTGGTGTGTATATAAATGCATTGGATTAAAATCAGACATTGATTTCTTTTTTCACTGTAACACTTTTGTTGAAACTGCTTTTCTGGTGGAGGAGGGTGAGATAACAGCTGAAAGCTAGTATTTATTGAGACCTTACTAAATTAGGCTGAGTGCTTTACATGTGTTATCCAAATTCGATTCCATTGTAACTCAATGGAATGAGTATTATATCATTAGCCACATTTTACTTGTGAGGAGGCAAGTTTCAGAGATGTTGAGTAATTAAGCTAAGGTCACACAGCTTGTAAAGTAGTAGCAAGAGGCTGATTACAGAGCTCAGTCTCTTAGCCATTATGCTATATAGACTACTTCTTACAGAGTGTCTACTATTTGTCAGGCATTGTGGTAGACAATCTACAAGCATTCTTTTATTAAGTCTCCCAACATTCCTATGGAGTAATTCTCATTAACTCCATATGTTTTCTTTATAAGAGGAACTAGAAATTATAGGACAAAGGCATATCAGGGAGAAAAGAAGTCCACAAACAAAATAGGAAAAACCTGAGGCCTTGGTATGGAAGTTGTTTAAGGAATATAAATAGCATTTTAAAGGATATGGTTTTCCTTTGACCTAGACTTTTATGATTATTTACAAAGCCAGCTGCTATTTTCTCTGAAATTCTTTTAATCTGGCATTAATAGAAAATAAAGAATTGAATTAAAGCCTCTGCCCTTAAGAATCTCAAATTTAGGGCACCTGGGTGGCTCAGTTGGTTAAGTGTTTGCCTTTGGCTCAGGTCATGATCCTAGGGTCCTGGGATTGCCCTGTGTTGGGCTCCCTGCTTGGTGGAGAGTCTGTTTCTCCCTCTCCCTCTTCCCTTTTCTCTCTCTCTCTCTCTTTCTCTTGCTTGCTCTCTCTCTCAAATACATAGATGAAATAGTAAAAAAAAAAAAAAAAAAAAAGGAATCTCCAGTTTATACTCCACTTAAGATTACAAGATCCTGGCAAATTAGTAACATTGCTGAGCCTCCATTTTCTCATCTATAAAATGAGCATAATTCCTACCTTATAGGGCTGTTATGATTATTAGAGACAAGACATGGAAAGCATCTGGAATAATGTCAAGAATATAGGAGATACTCAGTCAATGATAACTGTAGTTATTTTTATGATTGTTGTACATTACTATTGTTTCCCTTTTAATTTTGAACTTCTTGATAACAAGGGATATGCCTTCCCTTGTGATTTTCAATAATTTTCAGGTAACAGGGATGTAAAATATTTTAAAATGGAATATTGATTATAAATCCTTTCCATAAATCCTGTGGTAATAAGTCCTTTTTATTGACTGGATTGGTTAGGAGATACTGATTAGAGTTTCGATGTGAACCAATGAGATGAATGGAGGCTCCAGAATTGGATATGGAAGGGGAGTGTGTGGGCCAGAAAGATATATGGAGGAGGAGCAACTGTGAGGATTTGGTGATGAGCTGGAAGAGGTGGGAGGGAAGGTAGAGCGTCTCTGGAAAACTGAGATCTCCAGCTTGAGTGGAGGGTGGGGAAAATGGGAGAAGGCCAGGTTGGGGAGGAGAAGCATTTGAATAACTGCATTTGACACATGTTGAGTTTGAGGTGTGTGGTAGGCAGCTAGATCCTTGGCTCTGAATAGGAGACATGCACTGGATCTTAGGGCCTCTGAGAGTAGACACAGGAAATTCAGAGCTCTTGGAAGGTACATTAAGAATAGGTTTCCTGAGGGTTGCTGGAGGGGAGGGGGATGGAATGATGGGGTGGTGGGGTGATGGACATTGGGGAGGATATGTGCTATGGTGAGGACTGTGAATTGTGTAAGACTGATGGTTCACAGACCTATTATTTATTAACCTGTTTATTAACATTATATGTTAATAAAAAATAAAATTAAAAAAACAAAGAATAGGTTTCCTGAAAACACTGACTATGACTGTCTACATATGTGTGTGTGTATATATATATATATATATATATATATATATATATTTTTTTTTTTTTTTTTCACTTTAACATTGGCCATTAAAGCCTCAAACAAAATGAGCAAATAATGTGGAAATTTCAGGTAGGCACAGAAGTGTGAACGTTTTGGGCAAAGTTTTGAGGTGGTTTCTTAGCTCCTATTAAATCATAATTTTTTGGTGCATCACATGAAAATTCTAGAATTTATTATTTTAGCACATGTCCCAGCAAATTTCCTCCCATTTCAAATGTATTAAATCCACTTTTCTATTTTGATACCAACATTCAATATTTTATTGACCTTTTTGTCTTTAGAAGCACATTGAATTTTTTAAAAATTCCAAAATGAAAAATAAGATCTTATCTGCTAACGTATAATCTCAGTAATTTGACACAATAGAACAATTGTCTTATTGCTATTTTAAGTAGCAGTGTGCATACTCTTCCACAGCTCTTAAAGATTATATCATTTCCTTGTCCTTTTCATGAAGCAAAATAGATTAGCTAATTTTATCCTCAGGGCTGAGAACTTCAGTGTCATTTTCAGGCAAACAACCACGCTGCATTAACAGCTCTGCATGGAGATTTAGCTCAAGGTCTACTCTCCTCCTCCACAAACCCTCCATTCCCTCTTGTGCAGTTCTAGGCCAAGGGGCCAATTTGAAGCCTTGGTGTCTTCATACAAAAACTTCTGAGAATCAGAGTACCACTAATTCTTTTAAAATCTGCTTCTCCACAACCAAAAAAAAAATATATATATATACTGAATTTCAGGAAACTTCTGTATAGTTTCCTATTGCTGTTGTACTAAATTATAACAAACTTAGTGGCTTTAAGAACAACACAAGGGGTGCCTGGGTGGCTCAGTGGGTTAAAGCCTCTGCCTTCAGCTCAGGTCATGATCTCAGGGTCCTGGGATCGAGCCCCGCATCTGGCTCTCTGCTAGGCAGGGAGCCTGCTTCCTCCTCTCTCTCTGCTTGCCTCTCTGCCTACTTATGATCTCTCTCTAGTCAAATAAATAAATAAAATCTTAAAAAAAAAAAAAACACAAGTGAATCATCTTACAGTTCTGGAAGTTATAAATCCAACATCACCCTGAGCATCTTAAATTCTAAGTGTTACAGGGCTGCATTCCTCTTTGGATGCTCTATAGAAGAACTGGTTTTCTTGTCTTTTCTAGCTTTTAGAGGCTGCCTGCACTTGGGTATGCGGTTCCTTTCCATCTTCCTGTCAAGCCACCAACAGCCTGTCAAGTCTTTCTCCCTCCCCATCACTCTGACACTGACTCTTCTCCCACCTTCCTCTGTTTCTAAGGACCTTGTAATTCCACTGGGCTCACCTGGATAATCCAGAGTAATTTACCCACCCAAGGTCAGCTGATCAGCCAACTTTAATTCTTTACCCTTTTCCATGTAATTTAATATTCACAGGTTTTGAGGATTAGGATGTAGACATTTTAGGAGGCACCCTGACAAGGTGCTCCTGCCTACTGCACTTCTTAACCATATTACACATAACATGGTGTTAATGGTATAATCATAAAGTTTGATATGTTTATATAAAAGACATCAGGGTTCTTCTATAGTTGGATTCCACATAATTGTGCTGAAAATAACTCAGTGCTGCTCTTCTCATTTCAGATGTCAGGGGCCCATTTGAGACATGGAGTGCTGAACCTTTTAAGATAATATGATTGATTGTGTGAGGGAGGTAGGAAAAAGTCAAGAAAGACAAATTAGTGAGTCACTGTGTATTACTTTGGGCAACACTGTTCATTAGAACTTTCTGAAATGACAGGTTCTCTATCTACTCTGTCTAATATGGTAGCCATTAGCTACAGGTGGATATTCAGTCCCTGAAATATGGCTAGAGCAACTGGGGAACTGAATTTTTTTTTAATTTATTTATTTGACAGAGAGAGATCACAAGTAGGCATAAGAGGCAGGCAGAGAGAGAGGAGGAATCAGGCTCCCTGCTGAGCAGAGAGCCCAATGCGGGACTCGATCCCAGAACCCTGAGATCAGCAGCTTAACCCACTGAGCCACCCAGGTGCCCCTGAATTTTTAATTTTATTTAAAAATCAATTTAGGGTTGCTTGGTGACTCAGTCAGTGGAGCATACAACTCTTGATCTCAGGGTCCTAAATTCAGGCCCCACTATGGCATGTAGAGATTTTTTAAAAAGAAAATCTTTTAAAAAATATAAAATCAATTTAAGTTTCAATTACATGAGTCAGAAATCCTGCTGTTTAAATTCCAGTTTGGCCTTTTACTAGTTTGAGGGCTTCTTTATAATGGCAGTTTATTTAGCCTGTTTGAATCTTAATTTACTACTCTTAAATTTGGGAAGATAATTTTTTGTTTGCATTTTTTATTTTTAAATAATTTTAGACTCACAAGAAGTTGCCAAATTAGCACAGAAAATTCCTGTGTATCCTGCTGGCAGCTTCCACCAATGACAAGATCTTAGATAACCATAGAGCATTATTAAAATCAGATCATTGACATGGGTAAAGCACCATGAACTAAACTTCACCCCTAATTCAGATTTCACCCATTTTATTCATATAAACACTTTGGGAAGGATATATAGTTGAAATTTTATTACATGTGCAGATGTGTGTCATCTCCACCATAATCAGAATACATACCTGTTGAGTCCCTATAACCTCTGTTGTGTTATTTCTTTAAGTATTAACTTCTTCCCAGTCCTAACTTCTGGCAACACTGATCTATTTTCTATCAAAAAATTTTTCTTGTTTTGGGACTGTTTTATAAATGGGATCATTTTTTTTTCCACTCAGCATACTGCTGATCCATTTAAGTTGTGTATATCAGTGTTCGTTCCCGCTTGTTGTTGAGTAGTGTTCCATTTTATGGATGTACCACAGTTTGTTTATCCAGTCACCCACTGAAGGACATTTGGGTTTTTCTAGCTTTGGGCTCTTAAAAATAAAGCTGCTGTGAATGTGCATCTGGAGGTTTTTGGGAGAAAATAAATTTTCGTTTCTCTATGATGAATACCCAGGCATATAATTGATGAGTCAAATATTTTATAGTGGAAATAACTGATTAACAACTAAATATATATCTTAAAATGACTATATAAAATATCAAAACTATGCAAGTTCAGATTAATTGTATTTTTAAATAATCCGGGGGAAATAGGAACATATGAGAAGTTGAAAGGAACTTATAAATGTACATGTTAAAATGCATTCTTTTTGTGAGTCTATTTTTCTTGATTGATTGATTGATTGATTTTTAAGGATTTATTTATTTGAGAGAGAAAGAGCACATGCCACTTGGGGGCGTGGAGGGAGGGAGAGGTACACATAGACTCCTGCGCTGAGCACGGAGTCCAGTGTAGGGTTCGATCTCAGGAGGCTGAGATCATAACCCAAGCAGAAAACAAGCGTCGACTAAGCCACCCAGGCACCCCCTCCTACTTAATTTAAATAATATGTAGTTCTCACCTCTCCTTCACAGGTCATTAAAACTTTACATCAAGAATAACAAGATGGACCCTTGTGGTAATGGAATTGTTTTGTATCTTGACTGTAGTTGTAGACCTATGTAAAATTTTGTGGGACTACACAAACACTCTCACATGCACACACATACGAGTGCATATAAAACTAGGAGAATATGAACAAGGTTGAAGGATCATATATGACTGTTAGTATGTCAGTTGTGATTTGTACTATAGGTAGGCAAGATATTACCACTGGAGGGAACTAGATCAAGAGTACTCTCTCTTTTTTCTTACAATTGCAGAATAAGCTACAGTTATTTCAAAAATAGAAAGTTTAATTTAAAAAACCACATCAACCATTTGCTCTATTTCTGGGGCTTGCCACCAATCTGTAGGCTTTATATAATCTTTGAATTTTCAGAGTATATATGGTTCAGTTAAAAAGCTCAACTGCCTATCCTGAAACAGTTTTTTTGAGCAACTGCACAATAATCTGCATGATCAAAGCATTCTAAACAACTTGTGACTCAGAAACATAACATTCCAGCAAATCTTCTGGCGCACTCTTTTGAAAAATACATGAGAACATCTTAGGGAAAGTCTGTCGTTGACCTCTCCCATTCTGTAGATGCTCTGCTATGGGGTTCCACTTGAATGGGTTCTGCCCTGACCAAACTGTGCTTGCTTTGGGGAAATTCTATTTTTACTTGTCTAACAGATAATTCTTTATATTGGAAAATGAGGTCGAGTAAATACTCAGCCACAGTCCAGAATTATAGCTATAGACACTGGCAACTATTTAGAACCTCGCCTGATTTAGAATAGTTTTTGAAAACCCCAGAATGAAATGACCCAGTTACTCTGGTTTCTACTTTATCTTCAAAGACACCATCTTTTGAATTCTCCGTGACGGAGAAATATGCTGGATACGAGCTTTATAAGGGTGCCAAGCCTGTTTTGTCCATAAAGAATTTCTCCCTGCAATACATCCAGCTGAACCTTATAATTATAGTCAGAGCCTTGCTCACCATGGCGACCATGGCTGGTGCTATCAGATATTAAATCTATTGATACTGAGTGTAGAGTCCATCTCAGAGAGTTTTCAAATGGCCCATGCAGTCTCTTCCCCAAGGGTAAAGCACATCTTAGCTCCTTGTGGGCGTTTAAAGGTTCATCTTATCTCTTGATACAATGTGTTCTTTTGATTTGCTGGTGATTTTGTTACTCCCCATGGACAGATGCAAACTAGAGGACAAAAGGAGGGAAAGAGGTCCAAAGAATGAAGAGTTCTTCCTTTTCAAATCACATTTCTTATGGTTGGTTGACCTCATACCCAGGTCATTTCCTAAACTCTTCTACTCTTGGAGTGAGAGCCAACTTTTTATTTCTCTCAGACTGTATTAGAAAAATGATGGGCTCCTGGACCAGAGTGCCCTATTGAACAGAACTGCCTTAAAGCCTATAGTGAATAATTCCTATGAAGCTGATTAGCCTATCTTGAGGTATAATAGTTTGAAATGGCAGAGATTTACTATTGCTCTATGTTATAGTACTAAGCTGTAGGGGCACCTGGGTGGCTCAGTGGGTTAGGCGTCTGCCTTCGGCTTGGATCGTGATCTCAGGGTCCTAGGATCGAGCCCCGCATTGGGCTCTCTGCTCCCCCCCTCTCTCTGCCTGTCTCTCTGCCTACTTGTGATCTCTCTCTGTCAATTAAAAAAAAAATTATCGTACTAAGCTTTATCAAATAGTATACAGTTGAAATACTATATCATCCTTTATCATGTTATACTGTAAATCATACTTGAAAATATAAACATAAAATAAATATATGAAAATAACAGAAAAATATAAACATTTAAGACATAACAGAAAAAAAAAAAATTGGTCTCAGAGTCAGGAGACCAGGGACTCTTTCTGGTACTCATTATTTAATTCCTTGCTGACTGGTTTGCTTTACCCCTCTTTGCCCCAGTTTTCTCCTCTATAGATGGATATTAACTATAATAATACCTATCTCATAGGTAATTTTGGTAGCATAAAAAGAGGATGTTCAGCTGAAGCATACTACTCTTGAGAAAGGGAAGAATAATACTAGAAGTTATTAAAACCTAAGTATAGTTTTAGCAGACACTGACAAGAAACCTTAATATTGGGGCACATGCATGGCTCAGTTGTTTAAGCAACTGCCTTTGGCTCTGGTTATGATCCTAGAGTCCCTGGATCAAGTCCCACTTCTCCCTCTGACCTCTCCCCCTCATGCTCTCTCTCTCTCAAATGGGTATAATCTTAAAAAGAAAAGAAAAGAAAAGCCTAATATTTATCAAAATGCCTAGTTCTGGAGACTTAAAGCCTAATCTCTTTTCACCTTAGAATAGCCTTGAGACACTGTGGGTTGCCTGTGCAAGAGCTTTCCTTTTTATTTTTTCCCTCCTAGTAGAGAGTGCTTTGCACATTAGACGTTAAAAAATATCTAACTTATTTGCCCTCTCAATCTCTTTTGTAACTGATACTAGTTATTTGTAAGTTGTGGCCTGTGAGGTGTAAGAGTAACATCTGGATGACATGTGAAGGATTTTTTTTTCACTTTAAAAAATAAAATTAAAAAAGATACATTCAAAGAGCGTGTTCTCATCCGCTCCATTTTCTTCCTATATTTTGGATAGCATTCTGGAGCTTTAGAAACCCTCTTATGACCATCTGGTGGTAAGCCCAAGGATAGAAGCCCACATGCTGGCCACAACAGAGTGAAATCATGGAAGATCTTGACTGAAATAGACATGCACCTGAACCACCTGAGGACAACTTATTTTAGATTTTGAGAAAATAAAACCTTTTATTAATTTTTTTAAAGATTTCATTTGTTTATTTATGAGAGAGAGAGTACGAGTGGGGAGAGGGGCAGAGGGAGAATGAAAGGTAGACCACCTGCTGAGCAGGAAGCCCCAAGCTGCAAGTCTCCATCCCAGGACTCCAGGATCATGACCTGAGCCAAAGACAGCCATTTAACTGACTGAGTCACCCAGGCACCCCTAAAACCTTCTATTAATTAAGCCACTTTCTGTAATGTTCTGTTTGCTTGCATCTGAAGTCATCCAAACTGATATACAAAAGAGTTTCCCAGGAGCACAAACAGGGCTCACCATTTATATATAACATGATGGTGATACTCGTTGGAGTTGTACAACATGGTCTTGGTGATGTTGGTGAACTCTTACTCATTCTTGAAAATTTATCTTACATAATGCCTTTTCTGAGAAGTCCTTATATACAGAGTAACCACTTCTAGTTGAACACAGAATCTTGTAATTATATTTTGCAGTAGAGAGTTATTTTTATAATATATTGAATTGAGGTTAAATGTCCATGAGTCTGTTTTTCAAGCACATTTATCTTCCTAGTATTCAGTAGATGCTCACAAACAGTTTCTGGAACAAAAGAAACTTTACTCACCTCTTGAATGATACTAGGATCTTCATTATAGCAAAAATTATTCAGATGCCATATGGTAGAAACCTAGAAATATTGATGCTTTTTTTCCCTGTGAATTTTAGAAAAAGATACAGGTGATGAAAACATTTCTTGATGGTGGATCTTTATTTTAGTGAAAATCTAAAATTTATATTTCAGGACCATACTTCCTTCATCCCAGCTCTATACTTCCTACCTCTGTACCTGCAGCTAAAAGATGAAAATGGATTTAGCCTGATAATCCTAAGGCTGGAATGACCTATCGTATCATTGAAAGATGCAGCCATGTTCTCTAGACTGCTTAGTAAGGCAAGAGATTGTATACAGACATTTGGAGAAGCATTTAGAAACCATAAGAATTAAACCAATAGGAAGCTGGACTTTAACCCTCAGGTGGCAAAACTTTACAGCTCAATCACTTGACAGGCTGTTGATCATTCAAGAATTTGCCGAATTTAAAATTAATTCATTTATTCATTCAACAAATACCTTTTGAAAGAATACTATGTATAACTTTTTTTTTCTCCTGAGTTCTAGACATATACAGTATATTCAAGGGCCCTGCCTTCATGAGCCTTAATATATTTATTCACATGTTGATGATGATAGTGATAATGGCTGTCTTTAGGATCAGGAAGAACTCTATAATCTCCTGACAGAAGTCTCAGAGAGTATTGAGACTTACTTTTTTAAGTTGAGTAGGGAAGGTAAGGGTCCTAGCTTTCATTTGAGGGGTTGCTGGTGTAATTCTTCGCAATGTGTCACTGTAAAGAGAACTGGAATGTAGTGGATGATGTTAACTTCTGAGTTTGGTCATTTAGTTAGAGCCTATGCCAATTTTCTATTTGTGCCCATGATCTGAATTCTGTTTGAGCCATGTCTAAAAGTAATCTTAGAGGTCATGTATGTAGTATAGCTATCCTGGATGGGTAGCTCTACCAAATCTGGTAACACCAATAATACAATGTTAACCTGACTTCATCAGACAGGACATGACTATGTCCCAGAAACCATGTAAAGGTGAATCACATGCCATCACATTGACCCTGTACTAATAAAATGAGCAATCCATTATTCAAAATGGTTTGGCAGATTTTCCCATCATAGTTCTCATCCCTCTTCAGAAAAATCTGTGAATCTTTAGAACCCTGTTTGCTTACCAGTCACTATGTGTCAGAAATTGTGAACATAAATATGTTACATCCTTTAAGCTCATTATAAATTGATGAGATAGGTAATACCACCCCTCACTTATTGGTGAAGAAACTGAGATTTCAAGAGCTTATGTTACTTGTCAAAGATTACATAGCGTGCAGGTGGGCCAGCTGAAACTCAAACCAGGTCAATGGGATGCCTAAGTCCATTCCTATTTCTTTTATACCATATTTTCTTCCAGATAAATCACTATGTAAAATTAACTTAATTTTTAAGTGCAGATATTTATCTTATGAGATAACATATTAATGTATATGAATCATACCACTCATGAAATGACATGACTTTGTTATATATAATTTAATCCATATGTAAAGTGAAAAACTTTAGAAATTATTATAATTTTCCACTTTTTGGTCCTTCTAGGTCATGGTCACTTAAAAAAAAAAAAAAACCTGCAAAGTCCATCATGTTTCATTGTTGTAAAAAGTAGTAAACTGAGAATCTGTCACAATCTTGCTTGCTAAGTCTGCTATTAAATACACAACTAAGAATGGCAACGGTAATTTTAAGCATTCAGTATGCATTTGAAATACTGGCAGAATTTCATATGTAGAGCTCTAATAATAGCAACAACTCCACCAACCTTGGTTTTAATGCATTCTTTTTATTCATATGTCAGGTTCCCTTAAGGTTTTATCTTGCAGTGTTAACAGTGAAATCTGTCACCAGTAGAGGACTAAATGAAGTCACGAGTCATATAACAAGCAGAACAGACCAGTAACCTTCCCTTGGATACTTAAGAAAATACTGGCAGAAACCCTGATATAATCAATTTGCAAATAACTTGAAGACAAGAAGGTACTTAGTGGATAATGACTAATGTGTCCTACTTAAAACCAAATCCTTTTAAGCTAATCTAATATGGTAGATCAAGGAGAAATGATAGATGTACTCTGTCATGATTGCAACAAATCTTTTGATTATCTGCATGTTACGCCCATCAATGAACAAAAAAGAAAAAAATGACCTATAGCACATAGTTGGCTGGGTTATAGTAACTACATAATGTCAAACATCTGGATAAAGCTACCAGATGCCCTATGTCTACGATGTCAAATGTATCTGTATAAACATACATATATACATGAGTGCATACACATATACCCAGAGTACATTTATTTGGAAATATCTGATTTTTGGCCTTTGTATTGTATTGGAATTTTATATCATATAGACTTGCCTAAAGTTCTATGTCCCAAACATGAAGGATGTGCATATTATGAGTGAGTTCACAGGAATGCAGGAAAAATAAGTGAGACACCAGGATATACTTTCTAGGCATAGGAGTTAAAGATACCAGGACAATTCAGTCTGAGAAAAAAAAAAAAAAAACTGCAGATAAGAGATAATTGATAACATTATTTGAATATGCCTACCTGTATCAAAACAACCAAAAAGTTTGGTCAGATGATTATCCAAGAAAGTCAAATGAATTTTAAAAAAATCTACCATTGCCATCAAAATTAATTGATAGCCTATACATGTACTTATTGAATTTTAATAATAGTTGACACATATTAAATATAGGAATGTGCTGGCCCTTGGAGAGTCTTGCGTTGGTGGGGAAATATGTAGCTTAATTAGATCGAAAACAAAAATTAGGGGAAAATTTTTTTTAAATGATCAAAGAAATAATATAAAAGCCAGGGCTCCAGAAGCCAGATTAAGGAATACAGACCCTCTGCATGCTCATAGAAGGTTCTACCCACCCAAAACCAGAGGGCCTCAGCCTAGAAGCATCTTATAATCTTTCTGCCCCAATTAAAACTGTAAGGTTTGCAAAGTTGAGTATTGGCACCACACCATTTCTATTTCCCTATTTCGTTCCCAGTCTGTTTTCTTCAGGAGTTCCATCAGTGACTCCTCTGAAGAGACCTGCCTCCCTTCATCAACCTTCTAAGATCTATAACCCTCAGTTGGTGCATGTGTGCCCCCTCTCCCACTCCCAACAACCTCCCTTTTACCCATGAATGCATTTCCTTACATTTTAAAACCTCAGAGTCAGTCTTTGCAGATTTTAAAAAAGGAAGTAATACATGGATTCATGTGAAGCTGCTTGATGAGAAGAGGCCTGAGGAGAATTCTTCCCTAGCAGAGAACTGTCCACCCACGCTCCAGACCCTGAACCCTGCCCTGCTATGAGTATATTTAAAATATGTAAGACAGGGCGCCTGGGTGGCTCAGTGGGTTAAGCCTCTGCCTTCGGCTCAGGTCATGATCTCGGGGTCCTGGGATCAAGCCCCGTATCGGGCTCTCTGCTCAGCAGGGAGCCTGCTTCTCCCTCTCTCTCTGCCTGCCTCTCTGCCTACTTGTGATCTCTCTCTCTCTCTCTCTTTCCCTGTGAAAAATAAATAAATGAGGGGGGGGGGGGGGAGGTTGGGGGAACCAGGTGGTGGGTATTAGAAAGGACACAGATTGCATGGAGCATTGGGTGTGGTGCAAAAATAATGAATACTGTGATGCTGAAAATAAATAAAAAATAAATTAAAAAAAATCTTAAAAAAAAATAGTATGTAAGACAACAGCAGTTACCCAGAATAACACTGATGATGGGAATATCAAGTCAGGTAAAGAATGGTGAACAGACAGGTAGGAGACAGGTGAATGTGGTTGAAGAAACATGGGGCTATGTTTGGAGACTCATAGAACACCAGATTGTCAGGTCCTATTAGAATTAGCCTCCTTGCTTACTCAAACATAAGGCTGATCCTATCTCAAGCCTGTGTGATTCTATCAGGATAAATCTGGCTAAGTTCCATGAGTGTGGAGAAAAACTGCTCAGGATCAAAACATGGCCCTTATTTGTGCTGTAAATTTGGGCTAACTACTTGACTTCTCCAGCTCACTCTACTTTATTACATTTTTAAGTCTAGACAGATAACAAAACAAGAAACCAAGTCCGATATGTAGCATTTGCCAATTTCTGTGTTGTAAATGCTCCCTCCTTCACCAACTCCAAGTTACTGACATGTCACTGTCAACTCCATAGTTGGGCAGAAACGTGCCATCACACATCATTATCATATTTCCACTGTACATGTAAGAGTAGGCTTAAAAACCTCAGAAAACTGGGGCGCCTGGGTGGCTCAGTGGGTTAAAGCCTCTGCCTTCGGCTCAGGTCATGATCCCAGGGTCCTGGGATCGAGCCCCGCATCTGGCTCTCTGCTCCCTGCTTCCTCCTCTCTCTCTGTCTGCCTCTCTGCCTAGTTTCTCTCTGTCAAATAAATAAAATAAAATAAAAAATTATTAAAAAAAAACACCTCAGAAAACTGCAAGAGCACAGGATAATAGTAAAATTTATAATTTTGAAAGTGATAAATTTTAAATATTTATTGCTCTTCTTTAAAAATGAAACTTATCTGTAAGCTTATATAATTTATTGTTTAGTAATGTGCATTTTTAACACTGGATTGCAAAATTCCTGAAAATTTAGCCATAGGTTCTCATGAACTGGTGCCTGCTAACTCCAGGATATCACTGTACGTACCCCAGAAGTTCTTAAACACTCCTGCTTAGATTTGCATGTTTATGCCAACCGAAGAAAGTATTCTACATTTTGTTCCTGGTCTTGCAACTCTGACCTCCAGGGAGGATAGTACCATTTTACCTGGAACGCTGTAAAGCAAATTTATATCTTTATATATTACCTTTGTGATGTGGGGAGTGGTTTGGGATCCTAAGTCCCTTTTTCAGACCCCTGTACTGTCATTTCTTGGTGGTAATCCTACTGCTAATTGGTTTTCTCCCAAGAGTAGAAACTCACTATCTCATTTTGTCTTCTAATTACCAATCTCTGTTCAAATTAAGAAAAAAAAAAAAAAACAGATACATTTGCTTCCTGTTGTATCTTGTGGATGTCCATGTTTACTACACACCACTGTTTTTTTCTTCACTGATTTTACATTTGTGTGTGCACGCAAGACTTTTTTTTTTTTTTTTTTTTTTTAAGTATTATCCTGCTGAGGATGCTTATTTCTGGGGTGCCTGGATGACTAAGTCGGTTAAGTGTCTGCCTTCTGCTCAGGTCATGATCCTAGGGTCCTGGGATCCAGGTCTGCATCAGGCTCCCTGCTCAGTGGAGGGCCTGCTTCTCCCTCTCCTCCCCGCTTGTGCTGTCACTATCTCTGTCTCTCTCAAATAAATAAATAAAATCTTTTTAAAAAAGATACTTATTTCTAAAATATTATTTGAACTTGAACATTCTAAAATCACTTGTGGTAAATTTTGCCTCTTATTCCTTACTCTACAACAGGGCCTTTGACTTTTTCAAAATAGTATATTTTAGTACCTAATACGTTGTGTGGAATCTGGTAGATATGTAAAATTATTTCTTCTAGCTTCATCAACATATAATGGAAACATAACAGTGAGTAAATTTAAAGTACAACGTGTTGTACTACGCATGCATTGCAAAGTGGTCATCACAGTAGTGTTAGTTAGCTCCTCTATTACCTGACCTAATTGCCATTTCTTTTTTGTAATGAGAACAGTCAAGATCTGTTTTCTTAGTAACTTTCAAGTGTATACTATAATACTGTTAACTAAAAACACCATATTATATATTACAACCCCAGAACTTATTCATCTTATAACTAGAAGTTTGTACCCTTTGACTGACATCTCCCCATTCCCCTCTGCTCCCAACTCCCGGTAAACACCATTCTAGTCTCTTTTCTTCGTATTTGGGTTTTTTAGATAAGTGATATGATAGAGTATTTGTCTTTCATCCCATAGCACTTGAACTTACATTACTTAGCATAGTGCCTTCAAGGTTCACCCATGTTGTTGCAAATAACAGGATTTCCTTCTTTTTCGTGGCTGAGTAATATTCCAATGGGCATACAGATCACATTTTCTTTATGCATTCTTATACAGACATGTAAGTAGTTTCCATATCTGGGCTACTGTGAGTAGTGCTGCAGTGAACATGGGAATGCAGGTATCTCTTCAAGATCCTCATTTCATTTCTTTTGCACATATACCCAGAAGTAGGATTGCTATATAATATGTTAATTCTATTTTTAATTATTTAAGGAGGCTTTACACTGTTTCCACAGTGACTGCACCAATTTATAATCCATAAATAATACATAAGGATTCCTCCTCGCCACATCCTCACCAATACTTGTTATCTCTTGTTTTTTTCATAAGCGCCATCTGGTGTCACCTCCCAGTGAATACTGCACCCAGGTAACTGCACTGGTTCTGCTTTTTGGGAAACCCAAACTAAGACAGGAATATTTGTTTGTTTAATTTTGTCATGGTAAATTTGCTTTTATCTTTTTCTTTTGAAATAATTCCAAACTCACTGAAAAGTTTTACCAAAAGAATGGAACAAAATAACTCCCACATTCTCTTTGCCTGGGCACTCAATCAGGTTTTGCCTATCATCTCAATAACATCCTTTATGGTAAAATACGCCAATGCAGGATCACATGTTATACCCATATTATGTCTCCTGAGTCTTCTTCAAAATTGGAGCAGTTCCTCAATTTTCTTTCACTGTCATAGCCTTGTCTTTTTAAATATACAAGGCCATTTTATAGGCTTCCCTCAGTTTCAGTTTGTCCAATGTTTCCTCATAATTAGACTCAGGTTTTGCATCTCTGACAAAATAGCATAGAAGTGGCCCTGTGTTCTCTTCATGTCCTATCAGGTGGCACACAATGTCCATTTATCTTATTACCTGTGGTATTAACTTTAATTATGTGGTTAAGATAGTGTCAGCTGCCTAGTTTTCCAAGGTAAATTTACTTGTTTTCTTTCCTCTAACTGATAAAATATTTTGGGATG
Organism: Mustela nigripes; assembly: GCF_022355385.1. Classification (NCBI taxonomy): domain Eukaryota; kingdom Metazoa; phylum Chordata; class Mammalia; order Carnivora; family Mustelidae; genus Mustela; species Mustela nigripes. The sequence goes on from NC_081571.1 coordinate 15,579,069, forward strand.
AGATACTCTGAAAGGGTGCCGACAAATTGGCTTTATAATTGTACCACCCGTATGTACAACTGCACAGGGTCCAGTGCTTAGAAAGATCCCAGGCTGTGTTTTCTTTTTGCTTTGTTCCCACAAGGAAGGAAAAGGGGGAGTGAGGAAGAGAGGGAGGAGGGGAAAGAGAAGGGGGGGGGAAGGAAAGGAAGGTAGAGGGAGGAAATAGACATACATTGTTTTTCCAATTTTTTTTAATTGAGGTGAGACACATATAAAATTTGCTCTCTTGGGGCGCCTGGGTGGCTCAGTGGGTTAAGCCGCTGCCTTCGGCTCAGGTCACGATCTCAGGGCCCTGGGATCGAGTCCCACATCGGGCTCTCTGCTCAGCAGGGAGCCTGCTTCCCTTCCTCTCTCTCTGGCTGCCTCTCTGCCTACTTGTGATCTCTCTCTGTCAAATAAATAAATAAAAAATCTTTAAAAAAAAATTTGCTCTCTTAACTATTTGTCATGTACAATTCAGTGGTATTCAGTACTTTTGTATTGTTGTATAACCATCACCACCATTTTCCTTGAAGTCCTGCACTGCTGTCTTCACATTTTAAGTACTGGTCACCTCCAGTCTTTACAAACTGCTCTCTCCAGTGTGTCCAAACTCATATAATTTTGCTCTGTTGGTGTGCTGGAACTTCTCTGCTGGAAATATGGACTTCCACAGAGGTCCTCTTGTCTAAGACAGTATTGTCCAGGCCCTCTGGACCACAGCTGAGAAGGGCTCTGGCTGGTCCATGGGCCACTGCAGGGTCCACAGCCAGGACTGAGTCCCTATGCCTATTACCTGATGCAGAGATGGATGAGACTCCTCCTGGGTGCATTGACACATGGTGCTGGATTCCACAACTTCCATGGAGGCACTTTTGTCTGTGAGTGATACCACATAGTTGGGGGAGATATGAGCA